>NC_092556.1:1902500-2108544 GCF_037038585.1 Patagioenas fasciata
CGAGGGGACCCCCCCCCCCTAGTCCCCAGGGCCCATTGTGGCACCATGGACACCCCCTTTGTCCCCAGGGCCCATTGTGACATCCCAGGACCCCACCTTGTCCCCAGGGTCCCTTCTGACAGGGTGGGGACCCCCCTTTCTCCCCAGGGCTCATTGTGACGTCCCAGGACCCCTCGTTGTCCCCAGTGCCCATTGTGACATCCTGGGGACCCCCCTTGTCCCCAGGGCCCATTGTGAAATCCGGGGAACCCCCTGGTCTCCAGGGCCCATAGTGGTACCGTGGGGACTCGTCCTGTCACTTGGGTCCATTGTGACACCATGGGGACCCCGCCTTTGTCCCCAGTACCCATTGTGACATCCTGGGGACCCCTTTGTCCCCGGGGCCCATTGTGACATCCTGGGGACCCCCCTTTGTCCCCAAGGCCCATTGTGACACCGTGGGGACCCCACTTCTTTCCAGGACCCATTGTGGCATTCTGGGGACTTCCTTTGTCCCCAGGGCCCATTGTGACATCCTGGAGACCCCCTTTATCCCCAGAGCTCGTTGTCGCACCATGGGGACCCCCTTTGTCACTGGGGCCCATTGTGACATCCCAGGACCCCCCATTGTCCCCAGGGCCCATTGTGACACCGTGGGGACCCCGCCTTTTCCCCAGGGCCCATTGTGACGTCTCAGGACCCCCTTTGTCCCCAGGGCCCACTGTGGCACCATGGGGACCCCCTTTGTCCTCTGGGCCCATTGTGACATTCCAGGACCCCACTTTGTCCCCAGGGCCCATTGTGACAATTAAGGGACCCCCCTTGTCCCCAGGGCCCATTGTGACAATTAAGGGACCCCCTTTGTCCCCAGGGCCCATTTTGACATCCCAGGACCCCACTTTGTCCCCAGTGCTCATTGTGAAATTCTGGGGACCCCCCTTGTCCTCAGGGCTCATTGTGACAGCCGAGGACCTTACTTTGTCCCCAGGGCCCATTGTGACATCCCAGGACCCCCCACTGTCTCTAGTGCCCATTGTGACATCATGGGGACCACCCTTTTTCCCCAGGGCTCATTGTGACGTCCCAGGACCCCTCGTTGTCCCCAGGCCCCATCGTGACATCCTGGGGACCCCCCTTGTCTCCAGGGCCCATAGTGGCACTGTGGGGACTCATCACTTGGGCCCATTGTGACATCCTGGAGACCCCCCTTTATCCCCAGGGCCCATTGTGACACCGTGGAGACTCCATTTGTCACTGGGGCCCATTGTGACATCCCAGGACACCCCATTGTACCCAGGGCCCACTGAGACATCCCGGCGACCACCCTCTGTCCCCAGGGCCCATTATGCACATTCAGGGGACACCCCTTTGTCCCCAAGGCCCATTGTGACATCCTGGGGAGACCCCATTGTCCCCAAGGCCCATTGTGGCACCATGGGGACCCCCTTTGTCCCCAGTGCCCATTGTGACATCTTAGGACCCCACTTTGTCCCCAGGGCCCATTGTGACATCCTGGGGACCACCTGTGTCCCCAGGGCCCATTGTGACATCCCAGGAGCCACCGTTGTCCCCAGGGCCCATTGTGACATCCTGGGGACCCCCTTGTCCCCAGGGCCCATTGTGACATCCTGGGGACCCCCTTGTCCCCAGTGTCCATTGTGGCATCCTGGGACCCCCGTTGTCCCCAGGGCCCATTGTGGCACCATGTGGACCCCCTTTTTCCCGAGGGCCCATTATAACGTCCCAGGACCCCCCATTGTCCCCTGGGCCCATTGTGACGCTGTGGGGATCTCCTTTGTCCCCAGGGACCATTGTGACACTGTGGGGACCCCCTTTGTCCCCAGGGCCCATTGTGACATCCTGGGGAATCCCTTTGTCTCCAGGGCCCATTGTGACGTCCCAGGACCCTGCTTTGTCCCCGGGGCCCATTGTGACATCCTGGGGAACCGCTTTGTCCCCAGGACCAATTGTGACGTCCCAGGACCCCCCCTTGTCCCCAGGGCTCATTGTGATGTCCCAGGATCCCCATTGTCCCCAGAGCCCATTGTGATGTCCTGGGAACCCCCTTTGACCCCAGGGTCCATTGTGACACCATGGGGACCCCCTCTTGTCCCCAGGGCCCATCGTGGCACCGTGGGGACCCCCTTGTCACTGGGGACCCATTGTGACACTATGGGGACCCCCCTTTGTGCCCAGGGCCCATTGTAACATCCTGGGGACCCCCTTGCCTCCAGGGCCCCTTGTGACATCAAAGGATCACCCTTTGTCCCCAGGACCCATTGTGACATCCCAGGACCCCACTTACTCCCCAGGGCCCATTGTGGCACCATGAGGACCCCCTTTGTCACTGGTGCCCATTGTGACATCCCAGGACCCCCCATTGTCTGCAGAGCCCATTGTGACACTATAGGGACCCCCCTTGTCACTGAGGACCCATTGTGACACCATGGGCACCTCCCCTTGTCGTCAGAGCCCATCGTGACATCCCAAAACCCCCAGTTGTCTCCAGGGCCCATTGTGACATCCTGGGGACCTCCCTTTCTCCCCAGGGCCCATTGTGACGTTCCAGGAACCCCCATTGTCCTCAGGGCCCATTGTGACATTCAGGGGACCCCCTTTGTCTTCAGGGCCCATTGTGACACCATGGAGACCCCATTTGTCACTCGGGCGCATTGTGACATCCTAGGACCCCCCATTGTCCCCAAGGCCCATTGCGACATCCTGGGGACCCCCCTTTGTCCTCAGGGCCCATTGTGACATTCAGGGCACCCCTCTTTGTCCCCAGGGCCCATTCTGATACCATGGGGACCACTTTGTCCCCAGGGCCCACTGTGACATCCTGGGGACGCCCTTTGTCCCCAGGGCCCATTTTGACACCATGTGCACCGCCCTTTGTGCCCAGGGCCGATTGTGACATCCTGGGGACCCTCTTTGTCCCCAGGGCCCATTCTGACATCCTGGGGACACCCCATTGTCTCCAGGGCCCATTGTGAACATCCTGGGGACCCCCTTGTCCCCAGGGCCCATCGTGGCACCGTGGGCCCCCCCGTTGTCCCCAGGGCCTATAGTGACACCGTGGGTACCCCCTTTGTCCCCAGTGCCCATTGTGACATCCTGGGGACCCCCCTTGTCCCCAGGGCTTATTGTGACATCCTGGGGACCGCCTTTGTCCCCAGGGCCCATTGTGACATCCCAGGACCCCAAGTTGTCCCCAGGGACCATTGTGACACCGTGGGGACCCCCTTTGTCCTCAGGGCCCGTTGTGAACATCCTGGGGACCCCCTTGTCCACACGACCCATCGTGGCACCGTGGGGACCCCCCGTTGTCCCCAGGGCCTATAGTGACACCGTGGGTACCCCCTTTATCCCATGAGCCCATTGTGACATCCTGGGGACCCCCTTGTCCCCAGGGCCCATTGTGACACCATGGGGATCGCCTTTGTCCCCGTGGCCCATTGTGACATCCCAGGACCCCGCGTTGTCCCCAGTGCCCATTCTGACATCCTGGGGACCCCCCTTGTCCCCAGGGCTTATTGTGACATCCTGGGGACCCCTTTGTCCCAGGGGCACATTGTGGCACCATGGGGACCCCCTTTATCCCCAGGGCCACTTGTGACATCCTGGGGACCCCCCTTGTCCCCAGTGCCCATTATGACATTCTGGGGACCCCCTTTGTCCCAGGGGCACATTGTGGCACCACGGGGACCCCCTTTGTCACCGGGGCCTATTGTGACATCCCAGGACCCCAAGTTGTCCCCAGGGCCCATTGTGACACCATGGGTACCCCCTTTGTCCCATGGGCCCATTGTGACATCCTGGGGACCCCCTTGTCGCCAGGGCCCATCATGGCACCGTGGGGACCCCCCTTTGTCCCCAGTGCCCATTGTGACATCCTGGGGACCCCCCTTGTCCCCATGGCTTATTGTGACACCCTGGGACCGCCTTTGTCCCCAGGGCCCATTGTGATGTCCCAGGACCCCCCATTGTCCCCAGGGACCATTGTGACATCCTGGGGACCCCCTTTGTCCCAAGACCCCATTGTGACATCCTGGGGACCCCGCCTTGTCCCCAAAGCCCATTGTGACATCCTGGGGACCCTCTTTCTCCCCAGGGCCCATTGTGGCACCATGGGGACACCCGTTGTCACTGGGGCCAGTTGTGACAACCCAGGACCCCACTTTGTCCCCAGGGCTTATTGTGATACCATGGGGACCCCCCTTGTCCCCAGGGCCCATTGTGACATTCAGGGGGACTCCTCTTTGTCCCCAGGGCCTATTGTGTCATCCTGGGGATCTCCCCTTGTCTCTAGGGCCCATTGTGAGACTGTGGAAGACCCCCTTTGTCCCCAAGTCCCATTGTGACGTCCCAGGACGCCTCGTTGTCCCCAGGACCCATTGTGACTCCCTGGGAACCCCCCCTTGTCCCCAGTGCTCATTGTGAAATCCTGGGGACCCACTTTGTCCCCAGGGCCCATTGTGGCACCATGGGGAGCGCCTTTGTCACTGGGGACCATTGTGACATTCCAGGATTTTACTTTGTCCCCGGGGCCCATTGTGACATCCTGGGGATCCCCCTTTGTCGCCAGGGCCCACTGTGACACCGTGGGCACCCTCTTTGTCCCATGGGCCCATTGTGACCTTCAAGGGACCCCCCACTGTCCCCAGGGCCCATTGTGACATCCTGGGTACCCCCTTTGTCCCCAAGACCCATTGTGACATCCTAGTACCCCCCGCAGTCCCCAGGGCCCATTGTGACATCCTGGGGATCCCTTTGGCCCCAGGGCCCATTGTGACAGGGCGGGGATCCCCCTTGTCCCCAGGGCCCATTGTGAAACCGTGGGGACCCTCTTGTCCCCAGGGCCCATTGTGACAGGGCGGGGATCCCCCTTGTCCCCAGGGCCCATTGTGAAACCGTGGGGACCCTCTTGTCCCCAGGGCCCATTGTGGCACCGTGGAGACCCCCCCTTTGTCTCCAGTGCCCATTGTGACATCCTGGGGACCCCCTTTGTCCCCAGTGCTCATTGTGACAGGGTGGGACCCCCCTTGTACCCAGGGCCCGTTGTGACATCCTGGGGACCCCCTTTGTCCCCAGGGCCTATTGTGACATCCTGGGGAGTCCCCTTTATCCCCAGGGCCCATTGTGACATCCTCGGGACCCCCTTTGTCCCTAGGGTTCATTGTGACATCCCAGGACCCCCATTGTCCCCAGGGCCCATTGTGACATCCTGGGGACCCCCTTGTCCCCAGTGTCCATTGTGGCATCCTGGGACCCCCGTTGTCCCCAGGGCCCATTGTGGCACCATGTGGACCCCCTTTTTCCCGAGGGCCCATTATAACGTCCCAGGACCCCCCATTGTCCCCTGGGCCCATTGTGACGCTGTGGGGATCTCCTTTGTCCCCAGGGACCATTGTGACACTGTGGGGACCCCCTTTGTCCCCAGGGCCCATTGTGACATCCTGGGGAATCCCTTTGTCTCCAGGGCCCATTGTGACGTCCCAGGACCCTGCTTTGTCCCCGGGGCCCATTGTGACATCCTGGGGAACCGCTTTGTCCCCAGGACCAATTGTGACGTCCCAGGACCCCCCCTTGTCCCCAGGGCTCATTGTGATGTCCCAGGATCCCCATTGTCCCCAGAGCCCATTGTGATGTCCTGGGAACCCCCTTTGACCCCAGGGTCCATTGTGACACCATGGGGACCCCCTCTTGTCCCCAGGGCCCATCGTGGCACCGTGGGGACCCCCTTGTCACTGGGGACCCATTGTGACACTATGGGGACCCCCCTTTGTGCCCAGGGCCCATTGTAACATCCTGGGGACCCCCTTGCCTCCAGGGCCCCTTGTGACATCAAAGGATCACCCTTTGTCCCCAGGACCCATTGTGACATCCCAGGACCCCACTTACTCCCCAGGGCCCATTTTGGCACCATGAGGACCCCCTTTGTCACTGGTGCCCATTGTGACATCCCAGGACCCCCCATTGTCTGCAGAGCCCATTGTGACACTATAGGGACCCCCCTTGTCACTGAGGACCCATTGTGACACCATGGGCACCTCCCCTTGTCGTCAGAGCCCATCGTGACATCCCAAAACCCCCAATTGTCTCCAGGGCCCATTGTGACATCCTGGGGACCTCCCTTTCTCCCCAGGGCCCATTGTGACGTTCCAGGAACCCCCATTGTCCTCAGGGCCCATTGTGACATTCAGGGGACCCCCTTTGTCTTCAGGGCCCATTGTGACACCATGGAGACCCCATTTGTCACTCGGGCGCATTGTGACATCCTAGGACCCCCCATTGTCCCCAAGGCCCATTGCGACATCCTGGGGACCCCCCTTTGTCCTCAGGGCCCATTGTGACATTCAGGGCACCCCTCTTTGTCCCCAGGGCCCATTCTGATACCATGGGGACCACTTTGTCCCCAGGGCCCACTGTGACATCCTGGGGACGCCCTTTGTCCCCAGGGCCCATTTTGACACCATGTGCACCGCCCTTTGTGCCCAGGGCCGATTGTGACATCCTGGGGACCCTCTTTGTCCCCAGGGCCCATTCTGACATCCTGGGGACACCCCATTGTCTCCAGGGCCCATTGTGAACATCCTGGGGACCCCCTTGTCCCCAGGGCCCATTGTGGCACCGTGGGCCCCCCCGTTGTCCCCAGGGCCTATAGTGACACCGTGGGTACCCCCTTTGTCCCCAGTGCCCATTGTGACATCCTGGGGACCCCCCTTGTCCCCAGGGCTTATTGTGACATCCTGGGGACCGCCTTTGTCCCCAGGGCCCATTGTGACATCCCAGGACCCCAAGTTGTCCCCAGGGACCATTGTGACACCGTGGGGACCCCCTTTGTCCTCAGGGCCCGTTGTGAACATCCTGGGGACCCCCTTGTCCACACGACCCATCGTGGCACCGTGGGGACCCCCCGTTGTCCCCAGGGCCTATAGTGACACCGTGGGTACCCCCTTTATCCCATGAGCCCATTGTGACATCCTGGGGACCCCCTTGTCCCCAGGGCCCATTGTGACACCATGGGGATCGCCTTTGTCCCCGTGGCCCATTGTGACATCCCAGGACCCCGCGTTGTCCCCAGTGCCCATTCTGACATCCTGGGGACCCCCCTTGTCCCCAGGGCTTATTGTGACATCCTGGGGACCCCTTTGTCCCAGGGGCACATTGTGGCACCATGGGGACCCCCTTTATCCCCAGGGCCACTTGTGACATCCTGGGGACCCCCCTTGTCCCCAGTGCCCATTATGACATTCTGGGGACCCCCTTTGTCCCAGGGGCACATTGTGGCACCACGGGGACCCCCTTTGTCACCGGGGCCCATTGTGACATCCCAGGACCCCAAGTTGTCCCCAGGGCCCATTGTGACACCATGGGTACCCCCTTTGTCCCATGGGCCCATTGTGACATCCTGGGGACCCCCTTGTCGCCAGGGCCCATCATGGCACCGTGGGGACCCCCCTTTGTCCCCAGTGCCCATTGTGACATCCTGGGGACCCCCCTTGTCCCCATGGCTTATTGTGACACCCTGGGACCGCCTTTGTCCCCAGGGCCCATTGTGATGTCCCAGGACCCCCCATTGTCCCCAGGGACCATTGTGACATCCTGGGGACCCCCTTTGTCCCAAGACCCCATTGTGACATCCTGGGGACCCCGCCTTGTCCCCAAAGCCCATTGTGACATCCTGGGGACCCTCTTTCTCCCCAGGGCCCATTGTGGCACCATGGGGACACCCTTTGTCACTGGGGCCAGTTGTGACATCCCAGGACCCCACTTTGTCCCCAGGGCTTATTGTGATACCATGGGGACCCCCCTTGTCCCCAGGGCCCATTGTGACATTCAGGGGGACTCCTCTTTGTCCCCAGGGCCTATTGTGTCATCCTGGGGATCTCCCCTTGTCTCTAGGGCCCATTGTGAGACTGTGGAAGACCCCCTTTGTCACCAAGTCCCATTGTGACGTCCCAGGACGCCTCGTTGTCCCCAGGACCCATTGTGACTCCCTGGGAACCCCCCCTTGTCCCCAGTGCTCATTGTGAAATCCTGGGGACCCACTTTGTCCCCAGGGCCCATTGTGGCACCATGGGGAGCGCCTTTGTCACTGGGGACCATTGTGACATTCCAGGATTTTACTTTGTCCCCGGGGCCCATTGTGACATCCTGGGGATCCCCCTTTGTCGCCAGGGCCCACTGTGACACCGTGGGCACCCTCTTTGTCCCATGGGCCCATTGTGACCTTCAAGGGACCCCCCACTGTCCCCAGGGCCCATTGTGACATCCTGGGTACCCCCTTTGTCCCCAAGACCCATTGTGACATCCTAGTACCCCCCGCAGTCCCCAGGGCCCATTGTGACATCCTGGGGATCCCTTTGGCCCCAGGGCCCACTGTGACAGGGCGGGGATCCCCCTTGTCCCCAGGGCCCATTGTGAAACCGTGGGGACCCTCTTGTCCCCAGGGCCCATTGTGACAGGGCGGGGATCCCCCTTGTCCCCAGGGCCCATTGTGAAACCGTGGGGACCCTCTTGTCCCCAGGGCCCATTGTGGCACCGTGGAGACCCCCCCTTTGTCTCCAGTGCCCATTGTGACATCCTGGGGACCCCCTTTGTCCCCAGTGCTCATTGTGACAGGGTGGGACCCCCCTTGTACCCAGGGCCCGTTGTGACATCCTGGGGACCCCCTTTGTCCCCAGGGCCTATTGTGACATCCTGGGGAGTCCCCTTTATCCCCAGGGCCCATTGTGACATCCTGGGGACCCCCTTTGTCCCTAGGGTTCATTGTGACATCCCAGGACCCCCATTGTCCCCAGGGCCCATTGTGAACAACCTGGGGACCCCCCTTTTTCCCCGGGCCCATTGTGGCGTCCCAGGATGCTTCGTTGTCCCCTGGGCCCATTGTGACATCCCGGGGACCCCTTTTGTCCCCAGGGTCCATTGTGACATCCTGGGGCCTCCCTTTGTCCCCAGGGCCCATTGTGACATCGCAGGAGCCCCCATTGTCCCAAGGGCACATTGTTACATCCTGGGGACCCCCTTGTCCCCAGGGCCCATCGTGGCACCGTGGGGACCCCCCCTTTGTCTCCAGTGCCCATTGTGACATCCTTGGGACCCCCCTTGTCCCCAGGACCCGTTGTGACATCTTGGGGACCCCTATGTCACCAGAGCCCATTGTGATATCCTGGGGAGCCCCCTTTGTCCCCAGGGCCCATTGTGCACATCCAGTGGACCCCTCTTTGTCCCCAGGGCCCATTGTGATATCCTGGGGAGCCCTCTTTTTCCCCAGGGCCTATTGTGACATCCTGGGGACCCCCTTTGTCCCCCGGGCCCATTGTGACATCCTGAAGACCCCCTTTGTCCCCAGGGCCTATTGTGACATCCCAGGACCCCCCATTGTCCCCAGGGCCCATTGTGACACCGTGAAGACCCTCCTTGTCCCCAGGGCCCATTATGACATTCAGGGGACTCCTCTTTGTCCCCAGGGCCTATTGTGACATCCTGGGGACCCCCCTTTACTCCAGGGCCCATTGTGACGTCCCAGGACCCCCTATTGTTCCCAGGGCCCATTGTGACATTCTGGGGACCCCTCTTTGTCCCCAGGGCCTATTGTGGCACCATGGGGACCCCCTTTGTCCCCAGGGCCCATTGTGACATCCCAGAACCCCAATTTGTCCTCAGGGCCCATTGTGACATCCTGGGGACCCCCTTGTCCCCAGGGCCCATCGTGGCACCGAGGGGACCCCCCCTCCCTAGTCCCCAGGGCCCATTGTGGCACCATGGACACCCCCTTTGTCCCCAGGGCCCATTGTGACATCCCAGGACCCCACCTTGTCCCCAGGGTCCCTTCTGACAGGGTGGGGACCCCCCTTTCTCCCCAGGGCTCATTGTGACGTCCCAGGACCCCTCGTTGTCCCCAGTGCCCATTGTGACATCCTGAAGACCCCCTTTGTCCCCAGGGCCCATTGTGACATCCCAGGACACCCCATTGTCCCCAGGGCCCATTATGCACATTCAGGGGACACCCCTTTGTCCCCAAGGCCCATTGTGACATCCTGGGGAGACCCCATTGTCCTCAAGGCCCATTGTGGCACCATGGGGACCCCCTTTGTCCCCAGTGCCCATTGTGACATCTTAGGACCCCACTTTGTCCCCAGGGCCCATTGTGACATCCTGGGGACCACCTGTGTCCCCAGGGCCCATTGTGACATCTCAGGAGCCACCTGTGTCCCTAGGGCCCATTGTGACATCCTGGGGACCCCCTTGTCCCCAGTGTCCATTGTGGCATCCTGGGACCCCCGTTGTCCCCAGGGCCCATTGTGGCACCATGTGGACCCCCTTTTTCCCGAGGGCCCATTATAACGTCCCAGGACCCCCCATTCTCCCTGGGCCCATGGTGACATCCTGGGGTCCCCCTTTTGTCCCCTGGGCCCATTGTGACACTATGGGGACCTCCTTTGTCCCCAGGGCCCATTGTGACACTGTGGGGACCCCCTTTGTCCCCAGGGCCCATTGTGACGTCCTGGGGAACCGCTTTGTCCCCAGGACCCATTGTGAGGTCCCAGGACCCCCCCTTGTCCCCATGGCTCATGTCCCAGGATCCCCATTGTCCCCAGAGCCCATTGTGATGTCCTGGGAACCCCCTTTGACCCCAGGGTCCATTGTGACACCATGGGGACCCCCTCTTGTCCCCAGGGACCATCGTGGCACCGTGGGGACCCCCTTGTCACTGGGGACCCATTGTGACACTATGGGGACCCCCCTTTGTGCCCAGGGCCCATTGTAACATCCTGGGGACCCCCTTGCCTCCAGGGCCCCTTGTGACATCAAAGGATCACCCTTTGTCCCCAGGACCCATTGTGACATCCCAGGACCCCACTTACTCCCCAGGGCCCATTGTGGCACCATGTAGGACCCCCTTTGTCACTGGTGCCCATTGTGACATCCCAGGACCCTCCATTGTCTGCAGAGCCCATTGTGACACTATAGGGACCCCCCTTGTCACTGAGGACCCATTGTGACACCATGGGCACCTCCCCTTGTCGTCAGAGCCCATCGTGACATCCCAAAACCCCCAATTGTCTCCAGGGCCCATTGTGACATCCTGGGGACCTCCCTTTCTCCCCAGGGCCCATTGTGACGTTCCAGGAACCCCCATTGTCCTCAGGGCCCATTGTGACATTCAGGGGACCCCCTTTGTCTTCAGGGCCCATTGTGACACCATGGAGACCCCATTTGTCACTCGGGCCCATTGTGACTCCTAGGACCCCCCATTGTCCCCAAGGCCCATTGCGACATCCTGGGGACCCCCCTTTGTCCTCAGGGCTTATTGTGACATCCTGGGGACCGCCTTTGTCCCCAGGGCCCATTGTGACATCCCAGGACCCGAAGTTGTCCCCAGGGACCATTGTGACATCCTGGGGACCCTCTTTGTCCCCAGGGCCCGTTGTGAACATCCTGGGGACCCCCTTGTCCACACGACCCATCGTGGCACCGTGGGGACCCCCCGTTGTCCCCAGGGCCTATAGTGACACCGTGGGTACCCCCTTTATCCCATGAGCCCATTGTGACATCCTGGGGACCCCCTTGTCCCCAGGGCCCATTGTGACACCTTGGGGATCGCCTTTGTCCCCGTGGCCCATTGTGACATCCCAGGACCCCGCATTGTCCCCAGGGCCCATTCTGACATCCTGGGGACCCCCCTTGTCCCCAGGGCTTATTGTGACATCCTGGGGACCCCTTTGTCCCAGGGGCACATTGTGGCACCATGGGGACCCTCTTTATCCCCAGGGCCACTTGTGACATCCTGGGGACCCCCCTTGTCCCCAGTGCCCATTATGACATTCTGGGGACCCCCTTTGTCCCAGGGGCACATTGTGGCACCACGGGGACCCCCTTTGTCACCGGGGCCCATTGTGACATCCCAGGACCCCAAGTTGTCCCCAGGGCCCATTGTGACACCATGGGTACCCCCTTTGTCCCATGGACCCATTGTGACATCCTGGGGACCCCCTTGTCGCCAGGGCCCATCATGGCACCGTGGGGACCCCCCTTTGTCCCCAGTGCCCATTGTGACATCCAGGGGACCCCCCTTGTCCCCATGGCTTATTGTGACACCCTGGGACCGCCTTTGTCCCCAGGGCCCATTGTGATGTCCCAGGACCCCCCATTGTCCCCAGGGACAATGCCCAGTGTCTCCAGTGTCTCCAGTGCCCATTCTGACATCCTGGGGACCCCCTTTGTCCCCAGTGCTCATTGTGACAGGGTGGGACCCCCCTTGTACCCAGGGCCCGTTGTGACATCCTGGGGACCCCCTTTGTCCCCAGGGCCTATTGTGACATCCTGGGGAGTCCCCTTTATCCCCAGGGCCCATTTTGACATCCTGGGGACCCCCTTTGTCCCTTGGGTTCATTGTGACATCCCAGGACCCCCATTGTCCCCAGGGCCCATTGTGAACAACCTGGGGACCCCCCTTTTTCCCCGGGCCCATTGTGGCGTCCCAGGATGCTTCGTTGTCCCCTGGGCCCATTGTGACATCCCGGGGACCCCTTTTGTCCCCAGGGTCCATTGTGACATCCTGGGGCCTCCCTTTGTCCCCAGGGCCCATTGTGACATCGCAGGAGCCCCCATTGTCCCAAGGGCACATTGTTACATCCTGGGGACCCCCTTGTCCCCAGGGCCCATCGTGGCACCGTGGGGACCCCCCCTTTGTCTCCAGTGCCCATTGTGACATCCTTGGGACCCCCCTTGTCCCCAGGACCCGTTGTGACATCTTGGGGACCCCTATGTCACCAGAGCCCATTGTGATATCCTGGGGAGCCCCCTTTGTCCCCAGGGCCCATTGTGCACATCCTGTGGACCCCTCTTTGTCCCCAGGGCCCATTGTGATATCCTGGGGAGCCCTCTTTTTCCCCAGGGCCTATTGTGACATCCTGGGGACCCCCTTTGTCCCCCGGGCCCATTGTGACATCCTGAAGACCCCCTTTGTCCCCAGGGCCCATTGTGACGTCCCAGGACCCCCTATTGTCCCCAGAGCCCATTGTGACATCCCAGGACCCCCCATTGTCCCCAGGCCCCATAATACACATCCTGGGGTCCCCCTTTATCCCCAGGGCCATTGTGACACCATGGGGACCCCCTTTGTCCCCAGGGCCCATTGTGACGTCCCAGGATGCCCCATTGTCCCCTGGGCCCATTGTGAAATCATGGGGACCCCCTTTGTCCCCAGGGCCTATTGTGACATCCCAGGACCCCCCATTGTCCCCAGGGCCCATTGTGACATCCTGGGGACCCCCCTTTGTCCCCAGGGCCCATTCTGACACCATGGGGACCCTCTTTGTCCCCAGGTCCCATTGTGATATCCTGGGGACTCCCTTTGTCCCCAGGGCCCATTGTGACACCGTGGAGACCCTCCTTGTCCTCAGGGCCCATTCTGACATTCAGGGGACTCCTCTTTGTCCCCAGGGCCCATTGTGACATCCTGGGGACCCCCCTTTTCTCCAGGGCCCATTGTGACGTCCCAGGACCCCCTGTTGTTCCCCCGGCCCATTGTGAAATCCTGGAGACCCCCTCTTTTTCCCCAAGGCCCATTGTGACATCCCACGACCCCCCATTGTCCCCAGGCCCCATTATGCACATCCTGCGGTCCCCCTTTATCCCCCGGCCCCATTCTGACACTGTGGGGACCCCCGTTGTCCCCAGGACCCATTGTGACATCCTGGGGACCCCCTTTGTCCCCAGGGCCTATTGTGACATCCCAGTATCCCCCATTGTCCCCAGGGCTCATTGTGACACCGTGGGGACCCCCCCTTTTTCTCCAGTGCCCATTGTGACATCCTGGGGACCCCCCTTTGTCTCCAGGGCCCATTGTGACGTTCAGGGGAACCCCCTTTGTCCCCAGGGCCCATTGTGACATCCTGGGGACTCACTTTGTCCCCTGGGCCCATTGTGACATCCCAGGACCCCCCATTGTACCCAGGGCCCATTGTGACATCCTGGGAACCCCCTTGTCCCCAGGGCCCATCGTGGCACCGTGGGGACCCTCCCCTTTTTCTCCAGTGCCAATTGTGACATCCTTGGGACCCCTCTTGTCCTCAGAGCCCATTGTGACATCCTGGGGAGCCCCCTTTGTCCCCAGGGCCCATTGTGACATCCCAGGACCCCCCATTTTCCCCAGGGCGCATTGTGACATCCTGGGGACCCTCTTTGTCCCCAGGGGCCATTGTGACATACCAGGACCCACCCTTGTCCCCAGAGTCCATTGTGACATCCTGGGCAGCCCCCTTTGTCCCCAGGCCCATTGTGACATCCTGGGGACCCTGTTGTCTCAAGGGCCCATTGTGACACCGTGGGGACCCCCTTTGTCACTGGGGCCCATTGTGGCATACCAGGACTCCACTTTGTCCCCAGGGCCCATTGTGACACCGTGGGGACCCGTTTGTCCCCAGGACCCATTGTGACATCCCATGACCCCCCTTGTCCCCAGGGCCCATTGTGACATCCTGGGGACCCCTTTGTCCCCAGGCACCATTGTGACAGGGCGGGACACCCCTTGTCTCCAAGGCCCATTGTGACATCATGGGGATCCCGTTTGTGCCCAGGGCCCATTGTTACATCCTGGGGACCCCCTTTGTCCCTAGGGTTCATTGTGACATCCCAGGACCCCCATTGTCCCCAGGGCCCATTTTGAACAACCTGGGGACCCCCCTTTTTCCCCGGGCCCATTGTGGCGTCCCAGGATGCTTCGTTGTCCCCTGGGCCCATTGTGACATCCCGGGGACCCCTTTTGTCCCCAGGGTCCATTGTGACATCCTGGGGCCTCCCTTTGTCCCCAGGGCCCATTGTGACATCGCAGGAGCCCCCATTGTCCCAAGGGCACATTGTTACATCCTGGGGACCCCCTTGTCCCCAGGGCCCATCGTGGCACCGTGGGGACCCCCCCTTTGTCTCCAGTGCCCATTGTGACATCCTTGGGACCCCCCTTGTCCCCAGGACCCGTTGTGACATCTTGGGGACCCCTATGTCACCAGAGCCCATTGTGATATCCTGGGGAGCCCCCTTTGTCCCCAGGGCCCATTGTGCACATCCTGTGGACCCCTCTTTGTCCCCAGGGCCCATTGTGATATCCTGGGGAGCCCTCTTTTTCCCCGGGCCTGTTGTGACATCCTGGGGACCCCCTTTGTCCCCCGGGCCCATTGTGACATCCTGAAGACCCCCTTTGTCCCCAGGGCCTATTGTGACATGCCAGGACCCCCCCTTTTCTCCAGGGCCCATTGTGACGTCCCAGGACCCCCTATTGTCCCCAGAGCCCATTGTGACATCCCAGGACCCCCCATTGTCCCCAGGCCCCATTATACACATCCTGGGGTCCCCCTTTATCCCCAGGGCCATTGTGACACCATGGGGACCCCCTTTGTCCCCAGGGCCCATTGTGACGTCCCAGGATGCCCCATTGTCCCCTGGGCCCATTGTGAAATCATGGGGACCCCCTTTGTCCCCAGGGCCTATTGTGACATCCCAGGACCCCCCATTGTCCCCAGGGCCCATTGTGACATCCTGGGGACCCCCCTTTGTCCCCAGGGCCCATTCTGACACCATGGGGACCCTCTTTGTCCCCAGGGCCCATTGTGATATCCTGGGGACTCCCTTTGTCCCCAGGGCCCATTGTGACACCGTGGAGACCCTCCTTGTCCTCAGGGCCCATTATGACATTCAGGGGACTCCTCTTTGTCCCCAGGGCCTATTGTGACATCCTGGGGACCCCCCTTTTCTCCAGGGCCCATTGTGACGTCCCAGGACCCCCTGTTGTTCCCCCGGCCCATTGTGAAATCCTGGGGACCCCCTCTTTTTCCCCAAGGCCCATTGTGACATCCCACGACCCCCCATTGTCCCCAGGCCCCATTATGCACATCCTGCGGTCCCCCTTTATCCCCCGGCCCCATTCTGACACTGTGGGGACCCCCGTTGTCCCCAGGACCCATTGTGACATCCTGGGGACCCCCTTTGTCCCCAGGGCCTATTGTGACATCCCAGAATCCCCCATTGTCCCCAGGGCTCATTGTGACACCGTGGGGACCCCCCCTTTTTCTCCAGTGCCCATTGTGACATCCTGGGGACCCCTCTTTGTCCCCAGGGCCCATTGTGATATCCTGGGGAGCCCTCTTTTTCCCCAGGGCCTATTGTGACATCCTGGGGACCCCCTTTGTCCGCCGGGCCCATTGTGACATCCTGAAGACCCCCTTTGTCCCCAGGGCCTATTGTGACATCCCAGGACCCCCCCTTTTCTCCAGGGCCCATTGTGACGTCCCAGGACCCCCTATTGTCCCCAGAGCCCATTGTGACATCCCAGGACCCCCCATTGTCCCCAGGCCCCATTATACACATCCTGGGGTCCCCCTTTATCCCCAGGGCCATTGTGACACCATGGGGACCCCCTTTGTCCCCAGGGCCCATTGTGACGTCCCAGGATGCCCCATTGTCCCCTGGGCCCATTGTGAAATCATGGGGACCCCCTTTGTCCCCAGGGCCTATTGTGACATCCCAGGACCCCCCATTGTCCCCAGGGCCCATTGTGACACCGTGGAGACCCTCCTTGTCCTCAGGGCCCATTATGACATTCAGGGGACTCCTCTTTGTCCCCAGGGACTATTGTGACATCCTGGGGACCCCCCTTTACTCCAGGGCCCATTGTGACACCGTGGAGACCCCATTTGTCACTGGGGCCCATTGTGACATCCCAGGACACCCCATTGTCCCCAGGGCCCACTGAGACATCCCAGCGACCACCCTTTGTCCCCAGGGCCCATTATGCACATTCAGGGGACACCCCTTTGTCCCCAAGGCCCATTGTGACATCCTGGGGAGACCCCATTGTCCCCAAGGCCCATTGTGGCACCATGCGACCCCCTTTGTCCCCAGTGCCCATTGTGACATCTTAGGACCCCACTTTGTCCCTAGGGCCCATTGCGACATCCTGGGGACCACCGTTGTCCCCAGGGCCCATTGTGGCACTATGTGGACCCCCTGTTGTTCCCGAGGGCCCATTATAACGTCCCAGGACCCCCCATTGTCCCCTGGGCCCATTGTGACATCCTGGGGTCCCCCTTTTGTCCCCTGGGCCCATTGTGACACTGTGGGGATCTCCTTTGTCCCCAGGGAGCATTGTGACACTGTGGGGACCCCCTTTGTCCCCAGGGCCCATTGTGACATCCTGGGGAATCCCTTTGTCTCCAGGGCCCATTGTGACGTCCCAGGACCCTGCTTTGTCCCCGGGGCCCATTGTGACATCCTGGGGAACCGCTTTGTCCCCAGGACCCATTGTGACGTCCCAGGACCCCCCCTTGTCCCCAGGGCTCATTGTGATGTCCCAGGATCCCCATTGTCCCCAGAGCCCATTGTGATGTCCTGGGAACCCCCTTTGACCCCAGGGTCCATTGTGACACCATGGGGACCCCCTCTTGTCTCCAGGGCCCATCGTGGCACCGTGGGGACCCCCTTGTCACTGGGGACCCATTGTGACACTATGGGGACCCCCCTTTGTGCCCAGGGCCCATTGTAACATCCTGGGGACCCCCTTGCCTCCAGGGCCCATTGTGGCACCATGAGGACCCCCTTTGTCACTGGTGCCCATTGTGACATCCCAGGACCCCCCATTGTCTGCAGAGCTCATTGTGACACTATAGGGACCCCCCTTGTCACTGAGGACCCATTGTGACACCATGGGCACCTCCCCTTGTCGTCAGAGCCCATCGTGACATCCCAAAACCCCCAATTGTCTCCAGGGCCCATTGTGACATCCTGGGGACCTCCCTTTCTCCCCAGGGCCCATTGTGACGTTCCAGGAACCCCCATTGTCCTCAGGGCCCATTGTGACATTCAGGGGACCCCCTTTGTCTTCAGGGCCCATTGTGACACCATGGAGACCCCATTTGTCACTCGGGCGCATTGTGACATCCTAGGACCCCCCATTGTCCCCAAGGCCCATTGCGACATCCTGGGGACCCCCCTTTGTCCTCAGGGCCCATTGTGACATTCAGGGCACCCCTCTTTGTCCCCAGGGCCCATTCTGATACCATGGGGACCACTTTGTCCCCAGGGCCCACTGTGACATCCTGGGGACGCCCTTTGTCCCCAGGGCCCATTTTGACACCATGTGCACCCCCCTTTGTGCCCAGGGCCGATTGTGACATCCTGGGGACCCTCTTTGTCCCCAGGGCCCATTGTGACATCCTGGGGACACCCCATTGTCTCCAGGGCCCATTGTGAACATCCTGGGGACCCCCTTGTCCCCAGGGCCCATCGTGGCACCGTGGGGACCCCCCGTTGTCCCCAGGGTCTATAGTGACACCGTGGGTACCCCCTTTGTCCCCAGTGCCCATTGTGACATCCTGGGGACCGCCTTTGTCCCCAGGGCCCATTGTGACATCCCAGGACCCCAAGTTGTCCCCAGGGACCATTGTGACACCGTGGGGACCCCCTTTGTCCTCAGGGCCCGTTGTGAACATCCTGGGGACCCCCTTGTCCACACGACCCATCGTGGCACCGTGGGGACCCCCCGTTGTCCCCAGGGCCTATAGTGACACCGTGGGTACCCCCTTTATCCCATGAGCCCATTGTGACATCCTGGGGACCCCCTTGTCCCCAGGGCCCATTGTGACACCATGGGGATCGCCTTTGTCCCCGTGGCCCATTGTGACATCCCAGGACCCCGCGTTGTCCCCAGTGCCCATTCTGACATCCTGGGGACCCCCCTTGTCCCCAGGGCTTATTGTGACATCCTGGGGACCCCTTTGTCCCAGGGGCACATTGTGGCACCATGGGGACCCCCTTTATCCCCAGGGCCACTTGTGACATCCTGGGGACCCCCCTTGTCCCCAGTGCCCATTATGACATTCTGGGGACCCCCTTTGTCCCAGGGGCACATTGTGGCACCACGGGGACCCCTTTTTCACCGGGGCCCATTGTGACATCCCAGGACCCCAAGTTGTCCCCAGGGCCCATTGTGACACCATGGGTACCCCCTTTGTCCCATGGGCCCATTGTGACATCCTGGGGACCCCCTTGTCGCCAGGGCCCATCATGGCACCGTGGGGACCCCCCTTTGTCCCCAGTGCCCATTGTGACATCCTGGGGACCCCCCTTGTCCCCATGGCTTATTGTGACACCCTGGGACCGCCTTTGTCCCCAGGGCCCATTGTGATGTCCCAGGACCCCCCATTGTCCCCAGGGACCATTGTGACATCCTGGGGACCCCCTTTGTCCCAAGACCCCATTGTGACATCCTGGGGACCCCGCCTTGTCCCCAAAGCCCATTGTGACATCCTGGGGACCCTCTTTCTCCCCAGGGCCCATTGTGGCACCATGGGGACACCCTTTGTCACTGGGGCCAGTTGTGACATCCCAGGACCCCACTTTGTCCCCAGGGCTTATTGTGATACCATGGGGACCCCCCTTGTCCCCAGGGCCCATTGTGACATTCAGGGGGACTCCTCTTTGTCCCCAGGGCCTATTGTGTCATCCTGGGGATCTCCCCTTGTCTCTAGGGCCCATTGTGAGACTGTGGAAGACCCCCTTTGTCCCCAAGTCCCATTGTGACGTCCCAGGACGCCTCGTTGTCCCCAGGACCCATTGTGACTCCATGGGAACCCCCCCTTGTCCCCAGGGCCCATTGTGACATCCTGGGTACCCCCTTTGTCCCCAAGACCCATTGTGACATCCTAGTACCCCCCGCAGTCCCCAGGGCCCATTGTGACATCCTGGGGATCCCTTTGGCCCCAGGGCCCATTGTGACAGGGCGGGGATCCCCCTTGTCCCCAGGGCCCATTGTGAAACCGTGGGGACCCTCTTGTCCCCAGGGCCCATTGTGGCACCGTGGAGACCCCCCCTTTGTCTCCAGTGCCCATTGTGACATCCTGGGGACCCCCTTTGTCCCCAGTGCTCATTGTGACAGGGTGGGACCCCCCTTGTACCCAGGGCCCGTTGTGACATCCTGGGGACCCCCTTTGTCCCCAGGGCCTATTGTGACATCCTGGGGAGTCCCCTTTATCCCCAGGGCCCATTGTGACATCCTGGGGACCCCCTTTGTCCCTAGGGTTCATTGTGACATCCCAGGACCCCCATTGTCCCCAGGGCCCATTGTGAACAACCTGGGGACCCCCCTTTTTCCCCGGGCCCATTGTGGCGTCCCAGGATGCTTCGTTGTCCCCTGGGCCCATTGTGACATCCCAGGGACCCCTTTTGTCCCCAGGGTCCATTGTGACATCCTGGGGCCTCCCTTTGTCCCCAGGGCCCATTGTGACATCGCAGGAGCCCCCATTGTCCCAAGGGCACATTGTTACATCCTGGGGACCCCCTTGTCCCCAGGGCCCATCGTGGCACCGTGGGGACCCCCCCTTTGTCTCCAGTGCCCATTGTGACATCCTTGGGACCCCCCTTGTCCCCAGGACCCGTTGTGACATCTTGGGGACCCCTATGTCACCAGAGCCCATTGTGATATCCTGGGGAGCCCCCTTTGTCCCCAGGGCCCATTGTGCACATCCTGTGGACACCTCTTTTTCCCCAGGGCCTATTGTGACATCCTGGGGACCCCCTTTGTCCCCCGGGCCCATTGTGACATCCTGAAGACCCCCTTTGTCCCCAGGGCCTATTGTGACATGCCAGGACCCCCCCTTTTCTCCAGGGCCCATTGTGACGTCCCAGGACCCCCTATTGTCCCCAGAGCCCATTGTGACATCCCAGGACCCCCCATTGTCCCCAGGGCCCATTGTGACATCCTCGGCACCCCCTTGTCCCCAGGGCCCATTGTGACATCCTGGGGACCCCCCCTTGTCCCCAGGGCCCATTGTGACGTCCCAGGACCCCCCATTGTCCCCAGGGCCCATTGTGACATCCTGGGGATCCCTCCTTGTCCTCAGGCCCCATTGTGATGTCCCAGGACCCCCCATTGTCCCCAGGGCCCATTGTGACATCCACTGCACTACCTTGTCCCTAGGGCCCATTGTGACATTCAGGGGACCCCTCTTTTTCCCCAGGGCCCATTGTGACATCCTGGGGACCCCCCCTTGTCCCCAGGGCCCATTGTGACGTCCCAGGACCCCCCTTTGTCCCCAGGGCCCATTGTGACATCCTGGGGACCCTCCTTGTCCCCAGAGCCCATTGTGACATCCAGGGGACCCCCTTTGTCCCCAGGGCCCATTGTGGCACCATGAGGACCCTCTTTGTCACTGGAGCCCATTGTGACATCCCAGGACCCCCCTTTGTCCCCAGGGCCCATTGTGACATCCTGGGGACCCTCCTTGTCCCCAGAGCCCATTGTGACATCCCAGGACCCCACTTTGTCCCCAGGGCTTATTGTGACACCATGGGGATCTCCCTTGTCCCCAGGGCCCATTGTGACATCCCATGACCCCCCTTTGTCCCCAGTGCTATTGTGAAATCCTGGGGACCCCTTTTGTCCCCAGGGCCCATTGTGGCACCATTGGCAACCTCTTTGTCACTGGGGGCCATTGTGACATTCCAGGATTCCACTTTGACCCCAGGGCTCGTTCTGACACCTTGGGGCCTCCCATTGTCCCCAGGGCCCATTGTGACATCTGGGGGACGCCCTTGTCCCCAGGACCCATCGTGGCACCGTGGGGACCCTCCTTGTCACTTGGGCCCATTGTGACACTATGGGGACCCCCCCTTTGTCCCCAGTGCCCATTGTGACATTCTGCGGACCCCCCTTTGTCCCCAGGGCCCATTGTGACCTTCAGGGGACCCACCATTGTCCTCAGGGCCCATTGTGAGGTCCCAGGACCCCCCATTGTCCCCAGGACCGATTGTGACATTCAGGGGATCGCCTTTGTCACTGGGGCCCATTGTGACACCATGGAGACCCCCGCTTGTCCTCAGGGTCCATTGTGACATCCTGGGCACCCCCCATTTTCCCCAGGACCCATTGTGACATCCTGGCCATCCCCTTGCTCCCAGGGCCTGTTGTGGCACCATGGGGACACCCCCTTTGTCCCCAGGGCCCGTTGTGACATCCCAGGACCCCCCTTTGTCCCCAGGGCCCATTGTAGCACTATGGGGACCCCCTTTGACCCCAGGGCCCATTGTGGCACCATGGCAACCCCTTTTGTCCCCAGGGCCCATTGTGACATTCTTGGACCCCACTTTATCCCCAGGGCCTATTGTGACACCATGGGGACCCCTCCTTGTCACTGGGGACCCATTGTGACACCATGGGGACCCCCCCTTGTCCTCAGGACTCATTCTCACATCCTGGACACCCCCCATTGACCCCAGGGCCCATTGTGACATCCACTGCACTACCTTGTCCCCAGGGCCCATTGTGACATTCAGGGGACCCCTCTTTGTCCCCAGGGCCCATTGTGACATCCTAGGGACCCCCCCTTGTCCCCAGGGCCCATTGTGACGTCCCAGGACCCCCCATTGTCCCCAGGGCCCATTGTGACATTCAGGGGACCCCCCTTTGTCCCCAGGGCCCATTCTGATACCGTGGGGACCCCCTTTGTCCCCAGGGCCCATTGTGACATCCTGGGGACCCTCCTTGTCCCCAGAGCCCATTGTGACATCCAGGGGACCCCCTTTGTCCCCAGGGCCCATTGTGGCACCATGAGGACCCTCTTTGTCACTGGAGCCCATTGTGACATCCCAGGACCCCCTTTGTCCCCAGTGCTATTGTGAAATCCTGGGGACCCCTTTTGTCCCCAGGGCCCATTGTGGCACCATGGGGAACCCCTTTGTCACTGGGGGCCATTGTGACATTCCAGGATTCCACTTTGTCCCCAGGGCTCGTTCTGACACCTTGGGGACTCCCATTGTCCCCAGGGCCTATTGTGACATCCTGGGCAACCCCATTGTCCCCAGGGCCCATTGTGACATCTGGGGGACGCCCTTGTCCCCAGGACCCATCGTGGCACCGTGGGGACCCTCCTTGTCACTTGAGCCCATTGTGACACCATGGGGACGCCCCCCTTTGTCCCCAGTGCACATTGTGACATCCTGCGGACCCCCCTTTGTCCCCAGGGCCCATTGTGACATTCAGGGGACCCACCATTGTCCCCAGGGCCCATTGTGACATCCTCGGCACCCCCTTGTGCCCAGGGCCCATTGTGACATTCAGGGGACCCCTCTTTGTCCCCAGGACCCATTGTGACATCCTGGGGACCCCCCCTTGTCCCCACGGCCCATTGTGACGTCCCAGGACCCGCGATTGTCCCCAGGGCCCATTGTGACATCCTGGGGATCCCTCCTTGTCCCCAGGACCCATTGTGACGTCCCAGGACCCCCCATTGTCCCCAGGGCCCATTGTGACATTCAGGGGCCCCCGTTTGTCACGGGGGCCCATTGTGACATCCCAGGACCCCACATTGTCCCCAGGGCCCATTGTGACATTCAGGGGACCCCACATTGTCCCCAGGACCTATTGTGACATCCTGGGGAACCCACTTGTCCCCAGGACCCATTGTGACACTATGCGGACCCCCCCTTGTGTCCAGGGCCCATTGTGACACCGTGGGTACCACCCTTCTCCGCAGGGCTCATTGTGACATCCCAGGACCCCCTATTGTCCTCAGGGCCCATTGTGACATCCTGGGGACGCCCTTTGTCCCCAGGGCCCATTTTGACACCGTCGAAACCCCCCTTTGTCCCCAGAGCCCATTGTGACATCCAGGGGACCCCCTTTATCCCCAGGGCCCATTGTGGCACCATGAGGACCCTCTTTGTCACCGGGGCCCATTGTGACATCCCAGGACCCACCCTGGTCCCGAGGGCCCGTTGAAATGTCCCAGGACCACCCTTTGTTCCCAGGGTTCATTGTGACATCCTGGGGACCCCATTTGTCCCCACGGCCCATTGTGGCACCATGGAGACCCCGTTTGTCACTGGGGACCATTGTGACATCCCAGGACCCCACTTTGTCCCCAGGGCTCGTTCTGACACCTTGGGGACTCCCATTGTCCCCAGGGCCCATTGTGGCACCATGGGGAACCCCTTTGTCACTGGGGGCCATTGTGACATCCCAGGATTCCACTTTGTCCCCAGGGCTCGTTCTGACACCTTGGGGACTCCCATTGTCCCCAGGGCCCATTGTGGCACCATGGGGAACCCCTTTGTCACTGGGGGCCATTGTGACATCCCAGGATTCCACTTTGTCCCCAGGGTTCGTTCTGACACCTTGGGGACTCCCATTGTCCCCAGGGCCCATTGTGACATCCTGGGCAACCCCATTGTCCCCAGGGCCCATTGTGACATCTGGGGGACGCCCTTGTCCCCAGGACCCATCGTGGCACCGTGGGGACCCTCCTTGTCACTTGGGCCCATTGTGACACCTTGGGGACCCCCCCTTTATCCCCAGTGCCCATTGTGACATCCTGTGGACCCCCCTTTGTCCCCAGGGCCCATTTTGACATTCAGGGGACCCACCATTGTCCTCAGGGCCCATTGTGAGGTCCCAGGACCCCCCATTGTCCCCAGGGCCCATTGTGACATACTCGGCACCCCCTTGTCCCCAGGGTCCATTGTGACACTATGGGGACCCCCCCTTTTGCCCAGGGCCCATTGTGACACCGTGGGTACCACCCTTGTCCCCAGGGCTCATTGTGACATCCCAGGACCCCCCATTGTCCCCATGGCCCATTGTGATATTCAGGGGACCCCCCTTGTCCCCAGGGCCCATTCTGACACCGTGGGGACCCCCTTTGTCCCCAGGGCCCATTGTGACATCCTGGGGACCCCCTTTGTCCCAAGACTTCATTGTGACATCCTGGGGTCCCCCCTTGTCCTCAGGGTCCATTGTGACAGGCCAGGACCTTACATTGTCCCCAGGGCCCATTGTGATATCTGGGGGACCCCCTTGTTCCCAAGGCCCATTGTGACTTCCTGGGGACCCCCCCTTGTCCCCAGGGCCCATTGTGACATCCCAGGACCCCCCATTGTCTCCAGGGCCCATTGTGACATCCTCGGCACGCCCTTGTCCCCAGGGCCCATTGTGACATCCTGGGGACCCCCCCTTGTCCCCAGGGCCCATTGTGACGTCCCAGGACCCCCCATTGTGTCCAGGGCCCATTGTGACATCCTGGGGATCCCTCCTTTTCCCCAGGGCCCATTGTTGCGTCCCAGGACCCCCCATTGTCCCCAGGACCTATTGTGACATTCAGGGGACCCCCTTTGTCACTGGGGCCCATTGTGACACCATGGAGACCCCCGCTTGTCCTCAGGGTCCATTGTGACATCCTGGCCACCCCCTTGCTCCCAGGGCCCATTGTGGCACCATGGGGATACCGCCTTTATCCCCAGGGCCCATTGTGACATCCCAGGACCCCCCTTTGTCCCCAGGGCCCATTATGACTTTCAGGGGACTCCACTTGTCCCCAGGACCCATTCTGATACTGTGGGGACCCCCTTTGTCCCCAGGGCCCATTGTGACATGCTGGGGACTCTCTTTGTCCCCAGCGCACATTGTGACATGCTGGGGACCCCCCCTTTGTCCCCAGGGCCCATTGTGACATGCTGGGGACCCTCCTTGTCCCCAGAGCCCATTGTGACATCCTGGGGACCCCCCCTTGTCCCCAGGGCCCATTGTGACGTCCCAGGACCCCCCATTGTCCCCAGGGCCCATTGTGATATGCTGGGGAGCCCTCTTTGTCCCCAGGGCCCATTGTGAAATTCAGGGGACCCCAACTTGTCCCCAGGGCCCATTCTGACATCCTGGGGACCCCATTGTCACCAGAGCCCATTGTGATATCCTGGCGACCACCCTTTGTCCCCAGGGCCCATTGTGATATCCTGAGGACCGCCCTTTGTCCCCAGGGCCGATTTTGACATTCCGGGGACGCCTCTTTGTACCCAGGGCACACTGTGACATCCTGGGGACCCCCCCTTGTCACTGGGGCCCATTGTGACGTCCCAGGACCCCCCATTGTCCCCAGGGCCCATTGTGACATCCTGGGGATCCCTCCTTGTCCCCAGGGCCCATTGTGACGTCCCAGGACCCCCCATTGTCCCCAGGGCCCATTGTGACATCCTGGGGATCCCTCCTTGTCCCCAGGGCCCATTGTGACGTCCCAGGACCCCCCATTGTTCCCAGGACCCATTGTGACATTCAGGGGGCCCCTTTGTCACTGGGGCCCATTGTGGCACCATGGGGACCCCATTTGTCACTGGGGCCCATTGTGACATCCCAGGACCCCCCTTTATCCCCAGTGCTATTGTGAAATCCTGGGGACCCCTTTTGTCCCCAGGGCCCACTGTGACATCTGGGGAACGCCCTTGTCCCCAGGACCCATCGTGGCACTGTGGGGACCCTCCTTGTCACTTGGGCCCATTGTGACACCATGGGGACCCCCTCTTTGTCTCCAGTACCCATTGTGACATCCTGGGGACCCCACATTGTCCCCAGGGCCCATTGTGACATCCTCGGGACTTCCTTGTCCCCAAGGCCCATTGTGACATCCTGGGGACCCACCCTTGTCCCCAGGGCCCATTGTGACGTCCCAGGACCCCCCATTGTCTCCAGGGCCCATTGTGACATCCTGGGGATCCCTCCTTGTCCCCAGGGCCTATTGTGATGTCCCAGGACCCCCCATTGTCCCCAGGGCCCTTTGTGACATCCTCTGCACCCCCTTGTCCCCAGGGCCCATTGTGACATTCAGGGGCCCCCGTTTGTCACTGGGGCCCATTGTGACATCCCAGGACCCCACATTGTCCCCAGGGCCCATTGTGACTTTCAGGGGACCCCACTTGTCCCCAGGACCCATTGTGATACTATAGGGACCCCCCCTTGTGCCCAGTGCCCATTGTGACACCGTGGGTACCACCCTTGTCCGCAGGGCCCATTGTGACATCCCTGGGACACCCCCTTGTCCCCAGGGCCCATTGTGACATCCTGGGAATCCCCCCTTGTCCCCAGGGCCCATTGTGACATCCTGGGAATCCCTCCTTATCCCCAGGGCCCATTGTGACATCCAGGGGACCCCCCCTTGTCCCCAGGGCCCATTGTGACGTCCCAGGACCCGCCATTGTCCCCAGGGCCCACTGTGACATCCTGGGGACACCCCCTTTGTCCCCAGTGCCCATTGTGACATCCTGCGGACCCCCCTTTGTCCCCAGGGCCCATTGTGACATTCAGGGGACCCCACATTGTCCCCAGGACCCATTGTGACATTCAGGGGGCCCCTTTGTCACTGGGGCCCATTGTGACATCCCAGGACCCCACATTGTCCCCAGGACACATTGTCACATCCTGGGGACCCCACTTGTCCCCAGGACCCATTGTGACACTATGGGGACCCCCCCTTGTGCCCAGGGCCCATTGTGACACCGTGGGTACCACCCTTGTCCGCAGGGCTCATTGTGACATCCCAGGACCCCCCTTTTTCCCCAGGGCCCATTCTGATACCGTGGGGATCCCCTTTGTCCCCAGAGTCCATTGTGACATCCAGGGGACCCCCTTTGTCCCCAGGGCCCATTGTGACATCGCAGGACCCCCCTGGGCCCCAGGGCGCATTTTGACATCCTGGGGATGCCCCCTTGTCAACGGGGCCCATTGTGACGTCCCAGGACCCCCCATTGTGTCCAGGGCCCATTGTGACATCCTGGGGATCCCTGCTTGGCCCCAGGGCCCATTGTGACGTCTTAGGACCCCCCGTTGTCCCCAGGGCCCATTGTGACATCCTGGGGACCCCCCCTTGTCCCCAGGGCCCATTGTGACATCCTGGGGATCCCTGCTTGGCCCCAGGGCCCATTGTGACGTCTTAGGACCCCCCGTTGTCCCCAGGGCCCATTGTGACATCCTGGGGACCCCCCCTTGTCCCCAGGGCCCATTGTGACATCCTGGGGATCCCTCCTTGTCCCCAGGGCCCATTGTGACATCCCAGGACCCCCCACTGTCCTCAGGACCCATTGTAACATTCAGGGGACCACCTTTGTCACTGGGGCCCATTGTGACATCCCAGGACCCCACATTGTCCCCAGGGCCCATTGTGACATCCTGGGGACCCCATTTTCCCCAGGACCCATTGTGACACTATGGGTACCCCCCCTTGTTCCCAGGGCCCATTGTGACATCCTGGAGACCCGCCCTTGTCTCCAGGGCCAATTGTGACGTCCCAGGACCCCCCATTGTTCCCAGAGCCCATTGTGATGTCCGTGGGAGCCCCCTCTCTTCCCAGGGCTCATTGTGACTCTCAGGGGACCCCACCTTGTCCCCAGGGCTGATTGTGACGTCCTAGGGCCCCTCTGTGTCCCCAAGGCCCATTGTGACGTCCCAGGACCCCCATTGTCCCCAGGGCCCATTGTGACATCCTGGGGTCCCCCCTTTGTCCCCAGGGCCCATTGAAATGTCCCAGGACCACCGTTTGTCCCCAGGGTTCATTGTGACATCCTGGCGACCCCATTTGTCCCCACGGCCCATTGTGGCACCATGGGGACCCCGTTTGTCACTGGGGCCCATTGTGACATCCCAGGACCCCACTTTGTCCCCAGGGCTTATTGTGACACCATGGGGATCTCCCTTGTCCCCAGGGCCCATTGTGACATCCCATGACCCCCCTTTATCCCCAGTGCTGTTGTGAAATCCTGGGGACCCCTTTTGTCCCCAGGGCCCACTGTGACATCTGGGGAACGCCCTTGTCCCCAGGACCCATCGTGGCACTGTGGGGACCCTCCTTGTCACTTGGGCCCATTGTGACACCATGGGGACCCCCTCTTTGTCTCCAGTACCCATTGTGACATCCTGGGGACCCCACATTGTCCCCAGGGCCCATTGTGACATCCTCGGGACCCCCTTGTCCCCAAGGCCCATTGTGACATCCTGGGGACCCACCCTTGTCCCCAGGGCCCATTGTGACGTCCCAGGACCCCCCATTGTCTCCAGGGCCCATTGTGACATCCTGGGGATCCCTCCTTGTCCCCAGGGCCTATTGTGATGTCCCAGGACCCCCCATTGTCCCCAGGGCCCATTGTGACATCCTCTGCACCCCCTTGTCCCCAGGGCCCATTGTGACATTCAGGGGCCCCCGTTTGTCACTGGGGCCCATTGTGACATCCCAGGACCCCACATTGTCCCCAGGGCCCATTGTGACTTTCAGGGGACCCCACTTGTCCCCAGGACCCATTGTGACACTATAGGGACCCCCCCTTGTGCCCAGTGCCCATTGTGACACCGTGGGTACCACCCTTGTCCGCAGGGCTCATTGTGACATCCCAGGACCCCCCTTTGTCCCCAGGGCTCATTGTGACATTCTAGGACCCCACTTTCTCCCCAGGGCCTATTGTGACACCATGGGGAACCCTCCTTGTCACTGGGGACCCATTGTGACACCATGGGGACCCTCCCTTTGTCCCCAGTGCCCATTGAGACATCCTGCGCACCTCCCTTTGTCCCCAGGGCTCATTGTGACATTCTAGGACCCCACTTTCTCCCCAGGGCCTATTGTGACACCATGGGGAACCCTCCTTGTCACTGGGGACCCATTGTGACACCATGGGGACCCTCCCTTTGTCCCCAGTGCCCATTGTGACATCCTGCGCACCCCCCTTTGTCCCCAGGGTCCATTGTGACATCCTGGGCAACCCCATTGTCCCCAGGGCCCATTGTGACATCTAGGGGGACGCCCTTGTCCCCAGGACCCATCGTGGCACCGTGGGGACCCCCATTGTCCCCAGGGCCCATTGTGACGTTTCAGGGCCCCCATTGTCCCCAGGGCCCATTGTGACATCCTCTGCACCCCCTTGTCCCCAGGGCCCATTGTGACATCCCAGGACCCCACTTTGTCCCCAGGGCTTATTGTGACACCATGGGGATCTCCCTTGTCCCCAGGGCCCATTGTGGCATCCTCGGCACCCCCTTGTCCCCAGGGCCCATTGTGACATTCAGGGGACGCCTCTTTGTCCCCAGGGCCCATTGTGACATCCTGGGGATCCCTACTTGTCCCCAGGGCCCACTGTGACATCCCAGGACCCCCCATTTTCCCCAGGGCCCATTGTGACATTCAGGGGCCCCCGTTTGTCACGGGGCCCCATTGTGACATCCCAGGACCCCACATTGTCCCCAGGGCCCATTGTGACTTTCAGGGGACCCCACTTGTCCCCAGGACCCATTGTGACACTATAGGGACCCCCCCTTGTGCCCAGTGCCCATTGTGACACCGTGGGTACCACCCTTGTCCGCAGGGCTCATTGTGACATCCCAGGACCCCCCTTTGTCCCCAGGGCTCATTGTGACATTCTAGGACCCCACTTTCTCCCCAGGGCCTATTGTGACACCATGGGGAACCCTCCTTGTCACTGGGGACCCATTGTGACACCATGGGGACCCTCCCTTTGTCCCCAGTGCCCATTGTGACATCCTGCACACCCCCCTTTGTCCCCAGGGCCCATTGTGACATCCTGGGGATCCCTCCTTGTCCCCAGGGCCCACTGTGACATCCCAGGACCCCCCATTTTCCCCAGGGCCCATTGTGACATTCAGGGGCCCCCGTTTGTCACGGGGCCCCATTGTGACATCCCAGGACCCCACATTGTCCCCAGGGCCCATTCTGATACCGTGGGGATCCCCTTTGTCCCCAGAGTCCATTGTGACATCCAGGGGACCCCCTTTGTCCCCAGGGCCAATTGTGACATCGCAGGACTCCCCTCGGCCCCAGGGCGCATTTTGACATCCTGGGGATGCCCCCTTGTCAACGGGGCCCATTGTGACGTCCCAGGACCCCCCATTGTGTCCAGGGCCCATTGTGACATCCTGGGGATCCCTGCTTGGCCCCAGGGCCCATTGTGACATCCTGGGGATCCCTGCTTGGCCCCAGGGCCCATTGTGACGTCTTAGGACCCCCCGTTGTCCCCAGGGCCCATTGTGACATCCTGGGGACCCCCCCTTGTCCCCAGGGCCCATTGTGACATCCTGGGGATCCCTCCTTGTCCCCAGGGCCCATTGTGACGTCCCAGGACCCCCCACTGTCCTCAGGACCCATTGTAACATCCTGGGGACCCCATTTTCCCCAGGACCCATTGTGACACTATGGGTACCCCCCCTTGTTCCCAGGGCCCATTGTGACATCCTGGAGACCCGCCCTTGTCTCCAGGGCCAATTGTGACGTCCCAGGACCTCCCATTGTTCCCAGGGCCCATTGTGATGTCTGTGGGAGCCCCCTCTCTTCCCAGGGCTCATTGTGACTCTCAGGGGACCCCACCTTGTCCCCAGGGCTGATTGTGGCGTCCTAGGGCCCCTCTGTGTCCCCAGGGCCCATTGTGACGTCCCAGGACCCCCATTGTCCCCAGGGCCCATTGTGACATCCTGGGGTCCCCCCTTTGTCCCCAGGGCCCATTGAAATGTCCCAGGACCACCGTTTGTCCCCAGGGTTCATTGTGACATCCTGGCGACCCCATTTGTCCCCACGGCCCATTGTGGCACCATGGGGACCCCGTTTGTCACTGGGGCCCATTGTGACATCCCAGGACCCCACTTTGTCCCCAGGGCTTATTGTGACACCATGGGGATCTCCCTTGTCCCCAGGGCCCATTGTGACATCCCATGACCCCCCTTTATCCCCAGTGCTGTTGTGAAATCCTGGGGACCCCTTTTGTCCCCAGGGCCCACTGTGACATCTGGGGAACGCCCTTGTCCCCAGGACCCATCGTGGCACTGTGGGGACCCTCCTTGTCACTTGGGCCCATTGTGACACCATGGGGACCCCCTCTTTGTCTCCAGTACCCATTGTGACATCCTGGGGACCCCACATTGTCCCCAGGGCCCATTGTGACATCCTCGGGACCCCCTTGTCCCCAAGGCCCATTGTGACATCCTGGGGACCCACCCTTGTCCCCAGGGCCCATTGTGACGTCCCAGGACCCCCCATTGTCTCCAGGGCCCATTGTGACATCCTGGGGATCCCTCCTTGTCCCCAGGGCCTATTGTGATGTCCCAGGACCCCCCATTGTCCCCAGGGCCCATTGTGACATCCTCTGCACCCCCTTGTCCCCAGGGCCCATTGTGACATTCAGGGGCCCCCGTTTGTCACTGGGGCCCATTGTGACATCCCAGGACCCCACATTGTCCCCAGGGCCCATTGTGACTTTCAGGGGACCCCACTTGTCCCCAGGACCCATTGTGACACTATAGGGACCCCCCCTTGTGCCCAGTGCCCATTGTGACACCGTGGGTACCACCCTTGTCCGCAGGGCTCATTGTGACATCCCAGGACCCCCCTTTGTCCCCAGGGCTCATTGTGACATTCTAGGACCCCACTTTCTCCCCAGGGCCTATTGTGACACCATGGGGAACCCTCCTTGTCACTGGGGACCCATTGTGACACCATGGGGACCCTCCCTTTGTCCCCAGTGCCCATTGAGACATCCTGCGCACCTCCCTTTGTCCCCAGGGCTCATTGTGACATTCTAGGACCCCACTTTCTCCCCAGGGCCTATTGTGACACCATGGGGAACCCTCCTTGTCACTGGGGACCCATTGTGACACCATGGGGACCCTCCCTTTGTCCCCAGTGCCCATTGTGACATCCTGCGCACCCCCCTTTGTCCCCAGGGTCCATTGTGACATCCTGGGCAACCCCATTGTCCCCAGGGCCCATTGTGACATCTAGGGGGACGCCCTTGTCCCCAGGACCCATCGTGGCACCGTGGGGACCCCCATTGTCCCCAGGGCCCATTGTGACGTTTCAGGGCCCCCATTGTCCCCAGGGCCCATTGTGACATCCTCTGCACCCCCTTGTCCCCAGGGCCCATTGTGACATCCCAGGACCCCACTTTGTCCCCAGGGCTTATTGTGACACCATGGGGATCTCCCTTGTCCCCAGGGCCCATTGTGGCATCCTCGGCACCCCCTTGTCCCCAGGGCCCATTGTGACATTCAGGGGACGCCTCTTTGTCCCCAGGGCCCATTGTGACATCCTGGGGATCCCTACTTGTCCCCAGGGCCCACTGTGACATCCCAGGACCCCCCATTTTCCCCAGGGCCCATTGTGACATTCAGGGGCCCCCGTTTGTCACGGGGCCCCATTGTGACATCCCAGGACCCCACATTGTCCCCAGGGCCCATTGTGACTTTCAGGGGACCCCACTTGTCCCCAGGACCCATTGTGACACTATAGGGACCCCCCCCTTGTGCCCAGTGCCCATTGTGACACCGTGGGTACCACCCTTGTCCGCAGGGCTCATTGTGACATCCCAGGACCCCCCTTTGTCCCCAGGGCTCATTGTGACATTCTAGGACCCCACTTTCTCCCCAGGGCCTATTGTGACACCATGGGGAACCCTCCTTGTCACTGGGGACCCATTGTGACACCATGGGGACCCTCCCTTTGTCCCCAGTGCCCATTGTGACATCCTGCACACCCCCCTTTGTCCCCAGGGCCCATTGTGACATCCTGGGGATCCCTCCTTGTCCCCAGGGCCCACTGTGACATCCCAGGACCCCCCATTTTCCCCAGGGCCCATTGTGACATTCAGGGGCCCCCGTTTGTCACGGGGCCCCATTGTGACATCCCAGGACCCCACATTGTCCCCAGGGCCCATTCTGATACCGTGGGGATCCCCTTTGTCCCCAGAGTCCATTGTGACATCCAGGGGACCCCCTTTGTCCCCAGGGCCAATTGTGACATCGCAGGACTCCCCTCGGCCCCAGGGCGCATTTTGACATCCTGGGGATGCCCCCTTGTCAACGGGGCCCATTGTGACGTCCCAGGACCCCCCATTGTGTCCAGGGCCCATTGTGACATCCTGGGGATCCCTGCTTGGCCCCAGGGCCCATTGTGACATCCTGGGGATCCCTGCTTGGCCCCAGGGCCCATTGTGACGTCTTAGGACCCCCCGTTGTCCCCAGGGCCCATTGTGACATCCTGGGGACCCCCCCTTGTCCCCAGGGCCCATTGTGACATCCTGGGGATCCCTCCTTGTCCCCAGGGCCCATTGTGACGTCCCAGGACCCCCCACTGTCCTCAGGACCCATTGTAACATCCTGGGGACCCCATTTTCCCCAGGACCCATTGTGACACTATGGGTACCCCCCCCTTGTTCCCAGGGCCCATTGTGACATCCTGGAGACCCGCCCTTGTCTCCAGGGCCAATTGTGACGTCCCAGGACCTCCCATTGTTCCCAGGGCCCATTGTGATGTCTGTGGGAGCCCCCTCTCTTCCCAGGGCTCATTGTGACTCTCAGGGGACCCCACCTTGTCCCCAGGGCTGATTGTGGCGTCCTAGGGCCCCTCTGTGTCCCCAGGGCCCATTGTGACGTCCCAGGACCCCCATTGTCCCCAGGGCCCATTGTGACATCCTGGGGTCCCCCCTTTGTCCCCAGGGCCCATTGAAATGTCCCAGGACCACCCTTTGTCCCCAGGGTTCATTGTGACATCCTGGGGACCCCATTTGTCCCCACGGCCCATTGTGGCACCATGGGGACCCCGTTTGTCACTGGGGCCCATTGTGACATCCCAGGACCCCACTTTGTCCCCAGGGCTTATTGTGACACCATGGGGATCTCCCTTGTCCCCAGGGCCCATTGTGACATCCCATGACCCCCCTTTATCCCCAGTGCTATTGTGAAATCCTGGGGACCCCTTTTGTCCCCAGGGCCCATTGTGACATCTGGGGGACGCCCTTGTCCCCAGGACCCATCGTGGCCCCGTGGTGACCCTCCTTGTCACTTGGGCCCATTGTGACACCATGGGGACGCCCCCCTTTGTCTCCAGTGCCCATTGTGACATCCCAGGACCCCCCTTTGTCCCCAGGGCCCATTGTAGGACCATGGGGACCCCCTTTGACCCCAGGGCCCATTGTGGCACCATGGCAACCCCTTTTGTCCCCAGGGCCCATTGTGACATTCTTGGACCCCACTTTGTCCCCAGGGCCTATTGTGACACCATGGGGACCCCTCCTTGTCACTGGGGACCCATTGTGACACCATGGGGACCCCCCCTTGTCTTCAGGACTCATTCTCACATCCTGGACACCCCCCATTGTCCCCAGGGCCCATTGTGACATCCAATGCACCCCCTTGTCCCCAGGGCCCATTGTGACATTCAGGGGACCCCTCTTTGTCCCCAGGGCCCATTGTGACATCCTAGGGACCCCCCCTTGTCCCCAGGGCCCATTGTGACGTCCCAGGACCCCCCATTGTCCCCAGGGCCCATTGTGACATTCAGGGGACCCCCTTTGTCCCCAGGGCCCATTCTGATACCGTGGGGACCCCCTTTGTCCCCAGGGCCCATTGTGACATGCTGGGGACGCTCTTTGTCCCCAGGGCCCATTGTGACATCCTGGGGACCCTCCTTGTCCCCAGAGCCCATTGTGACATCCAGGGGACCCCCTTTGTCCCCAGGGCCCATTGTGGCACCATGACGACCCTCTTTGTCACTGGAGCCCATTGTGACATCCCATGACCCCCCATTGTCCCCAGTGCTATTGTGAAATCCTGGGGACCCCTTTTGTCCCCAGGGCCCATTATGACACCATGGGGAACCCCTTTGTCACTGGGGGCCATTGTGACATTCCAGGATTCCACTTTGTCCCCAGGGCTCGTTCTGACACCTTGGGGACTCCCATTGTCCCCAGGGCCCATTGTGACATCCTGGGCAACCCCATTGTCCCCAGGGCCCATTGTGAGATCTGGGGGACGCCCTTGTCCCCAGGACCCATCGTGGCACCGTGGGGACCCTCCTTGTCACTTGAGCCCATTGTGACACCATGGGGACGCCCCCCTTTGTCCCCAGTGCCCATTGTGACATCCTGCGGACCCCCCTTTGTCCCCAGGGCCCATTGTGACATTCAGGGGACCCACCATTGTCCTCAGGGCCCATTGTGAGGTCCCAGGACCCTCCATTGTCCCCAGGGCCCATTGTGACATCCTCGGCACCCCCTTGTGCCCAGGGCCCATTGTGACATTCAGGGGACCCCTCTTTGTCCCCAGGGCCCATTGTGACATCCTGGGGACCCCCCCTTGTCCCCAGGGCCCATTGTGACGTCCCAGGACCCGCCATTGTCCCCAGGGCCCATTGTGACATCCTGGGGATCCCTCCTTGTCCCCAGGACCCATTGTGACGTCCCAGGACCCCCCATTGTCCCCAGGGCCCATTGTGACATTCAGGGGCCCCCGTTTGTCACGGGGGCCCATTGTGACATCCCAGGACCCCACATTGTCCCCAGGGCCCATTGTGACATTCAGGGGACCCCACATTGTCCCCAGGACCTATTGTGACATCCTGGGGACCCCACTTGTCCCCAGGACCCATTGTGACACTATGCGGACCCCCGCTTGTGTCCAGGGCCCATTGTGACACCGTGGGTACCCCCCTTGTCCGCAGGGCTCATTGTGACATCCCAGGACCCCCTATTGTCCCCAGGGCCCATGGTGACATCCTGGGGACGCCCTTTGTCTCCAGTGCCCATTTTGACACCGTCGACACCCCCCTTTGTCCCCAGAGCCCATTGTGACATCCAGGGGACCCCCTTTGTCCCCAGGGCCCATTGTGGCACCATGAGGACCCTCTTTGTCACTGGGGCCCATTGTGACATCCCAGGACCCACCCTGGTCCCAAGGGCCCATTGTGACATCCGGGGGACCCACCTTGTCCCCAGGGCCCGTTGAAATGTCCCAGGACCACCCTTTGTCCCCAGGGTTCATTGTGACATCCTGGGGACCCCATTTATCCCCACGGCCCATTGTGGCACCATGGAGACCCCGTTTGTCACTGGGGCCCATTGTGACATCCCAGGACCCCACTTTGTCCCCAGGGCTTATTGTGACACCATGGGGATCTCCCTTGTCCCCACGGCCCATTGTGACATCCCATGACCCCCCTTTATCCCCAGTGCTATTGTGAAATCCTGGGGACCCCTTTTGTCCCCAGGGCCCATTGTGGCACCATGGGGAACCCCTTTGTCACTGGGGGCCATTGTGACATTCCAGGATTCCACTTTGTCCCCAGGGCTCGTTCTGACACCTTGGGGACTCCCATTGTCCCCAGGGCCCATTGTGACATCCTGGGCAACCCCATTGTCCCCAGGGCCCATTTTGACATTCAGGGGACCCACCATTGTCCTCAGGGCCCATTGTGAGGTCCCAGGACCCCCCATTGTCCCCAGGGCCCATTGTGACATACTCGGCACCCCCTTGTCCCCAGGGTCCATTGTGACACTATGGGGACCCCCCCCTTTTGCCCAGGGCCCATTGTGACACCGTGGGTACCACCCTTGTCCCCAGGGCTCATTGTGACATCCCAGGACCCCCCATTGTCCCCATGGCCCATTGTGATATTCAGGGGACCCCCCTTGTCCCCAGGGCCCATTCTGACACCGTGGGGACCCCCTTTGTCCCCAGGGCCCATTGTGACATCCTGGGGACCCCCTTTGTCCCAAGACTTCATTGTGACATCCTGGGGTCCCCCCTTGTCCTCAGGGTCCATTGTGACAGGCCAGGACCTTACATTGTCCCCAGGGCCCATTGTGATATCTGGGGGACCCCCTTGTTCCCAAGGCCCATTGTGACTTCCTGGGGACCCCCCCTTGTCCCCAGGGCCCATTGTGACATCCCAGGACCCCCCATTGTCTCCAGGGCCCATTGTGACATCCTCGGCACGCCCTTGTCCCCAGGGCCCATTGTGACATCCTGGGGACCCCCCCTTGTCCCCAGGGCCCATTGTGACGTCCCAGGACCCCCCATTGTCCCCAGGGCCCATTGTGACATCCTCTGCACCCCCTTGTCCCCAGGGCCCATTGTGACATTCAGGGGACCCCTCTTTGTCCCCAGGGCCCATTGTGACATCCTGGGGACCCCCCCTTGTCCCCAGGGCCCATTGTGACATCCTGGGGACCCCCCCTTGTCCCCAGGGCCCATTGTGACGTCCCAGGACCCCCCATTGTCCCCAGGGCCCATTGTGACATCCTGGGGATCCCTCCTTTTCCCCAGGGCCCATTGTTGCGTCCCAGGACCCCCCATTGTCCCCAGGACCTATTGTGACATTCAGGGGACCCCCTTTGTCACTGGGGCCCATTGTGACACCATGGAGACCCCCGCTTGTCCTCAGGGTCCATTGTGACATCCTGGCCACCCCCTTGCTCCCAGGGCCCATTGTGGCACCATGGGGACACCGCCTTTGTCCCCAGGGCCCATTGTGACATCCCAGGACCCCCCTTTGTCCCCAGGACCCATTGTGACTTTCAGGGGACTCCACTTGTCCCCAGGACCCATTCTGATACCGTGGGGACCCCCTTTGTCCCCAGGGCCCATTATGACATGCTGGGGACCCTCCTTGTCCCCAGAGCCCATTGTGACATCCTGGGGACCCCCCCCTGTCCCCAGGGCCCATTGTGACGTCCCAGGACCCCCCATTGTCCCCAGGGCCCATTGTGATATGCTGGGGAGCCCTCTTTGTCCCCAGGGCCCATTGTGAAATTCAGGGGACCCCAACTTGTCCCCAGGGCCCATTGTGACATCCTGGGGACCCCATTGTCACCAGAACCCATTGTGATATCCTGGCGACCACCCTTTGTCCCCAGGGCCCATTGTGATATCCTGAGGACCGCCCTTTGTCCCCAGGGCCCATTGTGACATTCCGGGGACGCCTCTTTGTACCCAGGGCACACTGTGACATCCTGGGGACCCCCCCTTGTCACTGGGGCCCATTGTGACGTCCCAGGACCCCCCGTTGTCCCCAGGGCCCATTGTGACATCCTGGGGATCCCTCCTTGTCCCCAGGGCCCATTGTGACGTCCCAGGACCCCCGATTGTTCCCACGACCCATTGTGACATTCAGGGGGCCCCTTTGTCACTGGGGCCCATTGTGACATCCCAGGACCCCACATTGTCCCCAGGACACATTGTCACATCCTGGGGACCCCACTTGTCCCCAGGACCCATTGTGACACTATGGGGACCCCCCCTTGTGCCCAGGGCCCATTGTGACACCGTGGGTACCACCCTTGTCCGCAGGGCTCATTGTGACATCCCAGGACCCCCCTTTTTCCCCAGGGCCCATTCTGATACCGTGGGGATCCCCTTTGTCCCCAGAGTCCATTGTGACATCCAGGGGACCCCCTTTGTCCCCAGGGCCCATTGTGACATCGCAGGACCCCCCTGGGCCCCAGGGCGCATTTTGACATCCTTTGGATGCCCCCTTGTCAACGGGGCCCATTGTGACGTCCCAGGACCCCCCATTGTGTCCAGGGCCCATTGTGACATCCTGGGGATCCCTGCTTGGCCCCAGGGCCCATTGTGACGTCTTAGGACCCCCCGTTGTCCCCAGGGCCCATTGTGACATCCTGGGGACCCCCCCTTGTCCCCAGGGCCCATTGTGACATCCTGGGGATCCCTGCTTGGCCCCAGGGCCCATTGTGACGTCTTAGGACCCCCCGTTGTCCCCAGGGCCCATTGTGACATCCTGGGGACCCCCCCTTGTCCCCAGGGCCCATTGTGACATCCTGGGGATCCCTCCTTGTCCCCAGGGCCCATTGTGACGTCCCAGGACCCCCCACTGTCCTCAGGACCCATTGTAACATTCAGGGGACCACCTTTGTCACTGGGGCCCATTGTGACATCCCAGGACCCCACATTGTCCCCAGAGCCCATTGTGACATCCTGGGGACCCCATTTTCCCCAGGACCCATTGTGACACTATGGGTACCCCCCCTTGTTCCCAGGGCCCATTGTGACATCCTGGAGACCCGCCCTTGACTCCAGGGCCAATTGTGACGTCCCAGGACCCCCATTGTCTCCAGGGCCCATTGTGACATCCTGGGGTCCCCCCTTTGTCCCCAGGGCCCATTGAAATGTCCCAGGACCACCGTTTGTCCCCAGGGTTCATTGTGACATCCTGGCGACCCCATTTGTCCCCACGGCCCATTGTGGCACCATGGGGACCCCGTTTGTCACTGGGGCCCATTGTGACATCCCAGGACCCCACTTTGTCCCCAGGGCTTATTGTGACACCATGGGGATCTCCCTTGTCCCCAGGGCCCATTGTGACATCCCATGACCCCCCTTTATCCCCAGTGCTATTGTGAAATCCTGGGGACCCCTTTTGTCCCCAGGGCCCACTGTGACATCTGGGGAACGCCCTTGTCCCCAGGACCCATCGTGGCACTGTGGGGACCCTCCTTGTCACTTGGGCCCATTGTGACACCATGGGGACCCCCTCTTTGTCTCCAGTACCCATTGTGACATCCTGGGGACCCCAAATTGTCCCCAGGGCCCATTGTGACATCCCAGGACCCCCCATTGTCCCCAGGGCCCATTGTGACATCCTCGGGACCCCCTTGTCCCCAAGGCCCATTGTGACATCCTGGGGACCCACCCTTGTCCCCAGGGCCCATTGTGACGTCCCAGGACCCCCCATTGTCTCCAGGGCCCATTGTGACATCCTGGAGATCCCTCCTTGTCCCCAGGACCTATTGTGATGTCCCAGGACCCCCCATTGTCCCCAGGGCCCATTGTGACATCCTCTGCACCCCCTTGTCCCCAGGGCCCATTGTGACATTCAGGGGCCCCCATTTGTCACTGGGGCCCATTGGGACATCCCAGGACCCCACATTGTCCCCAGGGCCCATTGTGACTTTCAGGGGAACCCACTTGTCCCCAGGACCCATTGTGATACTATAGGGACCCCCCCTTGTGCCCAGTGCCCATTGTGACACCGTGGGTACCACCCTTGTCCGCAGGGCCCATTGTGACATCCTGGGGACACCCCCTTGTCCCCACGGCCCATTGTGACATCCTGGGAATCCCCCCTTGTCCCCAGGGCCCATTGTGACATCCTGGGAATCCCTCCTTATCCCCAGGGCCCATTGTGACATCCAGGGGACCCCCCCTTGTCCCCAGGGCCCATTGTGACGTCCCAGGACCCGCCATTGTCCCCAGGGCCCACTGTGACATCCTGGGGACACCCCCTTTGTCCCCAGTGCCCATTGTGACATCCTGCGGACCCCCCTTTGTCCCCAGGGCCCATTTTGACATTCAGGGGACCCACCATTGTCCTCAGGGCCCACTGTGAGGTCCCAGGACCCCCAATTGTCCCCAGGGCCCATTGTGACATCCTCGGCACCCCCTTGTCCCCAGGGCCCATTGTGACATTCAGGGGACCCCACATTGTCCCCAGGGCCCATTGTGACATCCTGGGGACCCCACTTGTCCCCAGGACCCATTGTGACACTATGGGGACCCCCCCTTGTGCCCAGGGCCCATTGTGACACCGTGGGTACCACCCTTGTCCGCAGGGGCCATTGTGACATCCTGGGGACACCCCCTTGTCCCCAGGGCCCATTCTGATACCGTGGGGACCCCCTTTGTCCCCAGGGCCCATTGTGACATCCTGGGGACCCTCCTTGTCCCCAGAGTCCATTGTGACATCCAGGGGACCCCCTTTGTCCCCAGGGCCCATTGTGGCACCATAGGGACCCCTTTTGTCACTGGGGCCCATTGTGACATCCCAGGACCCCCCCTGGTTTCCAGGCCCCATTGTGACATCCTGGGGACTCCCTTTGTCCCAAGACTTCATTCTGACATCCTGGGGACCCCACATTGTCCCTAGGGCCCATTGTGACATCCCAGGACCCCCCATTGTCCCCAGGGCCCATTGTGACATCCTCGGGACCCCCTTGTCCCCAAGGCCCATTGTGACATCCTGGGGACCCACCCTTGTCCCCAGGGCCCATTGTGACGTCCCAGGACCCCCCATTGTCTCCAGGGCCCATTGTGACATCCTGGGGATCCCTCCTTGTCCCCAGGGCCTATTGTGATGTCCCAGGACCCCCCATTGTCCCCAGGGCCCATTGTGACATCCTCTGCACCCCCTTGTCCCCAGGGCCCATTGTGACATTCAGGTGACCCCTCTTTGTCCCCAGGGCCCATTGTGAGATCCTGGGGACCCCCCATTGTCCCCAGGGCCCATTGTGACGTCCCAGGACCCCCCATTGTCCCCAGGGCCCATTGTGACATCCTCGGCACCCCCTTGTCCCCAGAGCCCATTGTGACATCCTGGGGACCCCCCCTTGTCCCCAGGGCCCATTGTGACGTCCCAGGACCCCCCATTGTCCCCAGGGCCCATTGTGACATCCTGGGGATCCCTCCTTGTCCTCAGGGCCCATTGTGATGTCCCAGGACCCCCCATTGTCGCCAGGGCCCATTGTGACATCCTCTGCACCCCCTTGTCCCCAGGGCCCATTGTGACATTCAGGGGACCCCTCTTTTTCCCCAGGGCCCATTGTGACATCCTGGGGACCCCCCCTTGTCCCCAGGGCCCATTGTGACGTCCCAGGACCCCCCATTGTCCCCAGGGCCCATTGTGACATTCAGGGGACCCCCCTTTGTCCCCAGGGCCCATTCTGATACCGTGGGGACCCCCTTTGTCCCCAGGGCCCATTGTGACATGCTGGGGACACTCTTTGTCCCCAGGGCCCATTGTGACATCCTGGGGACCCTCCTTGTCCCCAGAGCCCATTGTGACATCCCAGGACCCCACTTTGTCCCCAGGGCTTATTGTGACACCATGGGGATCTCCCTTGTCCCCAGGGCCCATTGTGACATCCCATGACCCCCCTTTATCCCCAGTGCTATTGTGAAATCCTGGGGACCCCTTTTGTCCCCAGGGCCCATTGTCGCACCATGGGGAACCCCTTTGTCACTGGGGACCATTGTGACATTCCAGGATTCCACTTTGTCCCCAGGGTTCGTTCTGACACCTTGGGGACTCCCATTGTCCCCAGGGCCCATTGTGACATCCTGTGCACCCCCCTTTGTCCCCAGGGCCCATTGTGACATCCTGGGTAACCCCATTGTCCCCAGGGCCCATTGTGAGATCTGGGGGACGCCCTTGTCCCCAGGACCCATCGTGGCACCGTGGGGACCCTCCTTGTCACTTGGGCCCATTGTGACACCATGGGGACCCCCCCTTTGTCTCCAGTACCCATTGTGACATCCTGGGGATCCCTCCTTGTCCCCAGGGCCCATTGTGACGTCCCAGGACCCCCCATTGTCCCCAGGGCCCATTGTGACCTTCAGGGGACCCCCTTTGTCACTAGGGCCCATTGTGACTTTCAGGGGACCCCACTTGTCCCCAGGGCCCATTGTGACATCCTGGGGACCCCACTTGTCCCCAGGACCCATTGTGACACTATGGGGACCCCCCCTTGTGCCCAGAGCCCATTGTGACAATGTGGGTACCACCCTTGTCCGCAGGGCTCATTGTGACATCCCAGGACCCCCCTTTGTCCCCAGGGCTCATTGTGACATTCTAGGACCCCACTTTCTCCCCAGGGCCTATTGTGACACCATGGGGAACCCTCCTTGTCACTGGGGACCCATTGTGACACCATGGGGACCCTCCCTTTGTCCCCAGTGCCCATTGTGACATCCTGCACACCCCCCTTTGTCCCCAGGGCCCATTGTGACATCCTGGGGATCCCTCCTTGTCCCCAGGGCCCACTGTGACATCCCAGGACCCCCCATTTTCCCCAGGGCCCATTGTGACATTCAGGGGCCCCCGTTTGTCACGGGGCCCCATTGTGACATCCCAGGACCCCACATTGTCCCCAGGGCCCATTGTGACTTTCAGGGGACCCCACTTGTCCCCAGGACCCATTGTGACACTATAGGGACCCCCCCTTGTGCCCAGTGCCCATTGTGACACCGTGGGTACCACCCTTGTCCGCAGGGCTCATTGTGACATCCCAGGACCCCCCTTTGTCCCCAGGGCCCATTCTGATACCGTGGGGATCCCCTTTGTCCCCAGAGTCCATTGTGACATCCAGGGGACCCCCTTTGTCCCCAGGGCCAATTGTGACATCGCAGGACTCCCCTGGGCCCCAGGGCGCATTTTGACATCCTGGGGATGCCCCCTTGTCAACGGACCCATTGTGACGTCCCAGGACCCCCCATTGTGTCCAGGGCCCATTGTGACATCCTGGGGATCCCTGCTTGGCCCCAGGGCCCATTGTGACGTCTTAGGACCCCCCGTTGTCCCCAGGGCCCATTGTGACATCCTGGGGATCCCTCCTTGTCCCCAGGGCCCATTGTGACGTCCCAGGACCCCCCACTGTCCTCAGGACCCATTGTAACATCCTGGGGACCCCATTTTCCCCAGGACCCATTGTGACACTATGGGTACCCCCCCTTGTTCCCAGGGCCCATTGTGACATCCTGGAGACCCGCCCTTGTCTCCAGGGCCAATTGTGACGTCCCAGGACCTCCCATTGTTCCCAGGGCCCATTGTGATGTCCTTGGGAGCCCCCTCTCTTCCCAGGGCTCATTGTGACTCTCAGGGGACCCCACCTTGTCCCCAGGGCTCATTGTGACGTCCTAGGGCCCCTCTGTGTCCCCAGGGCCCATTGTGACGTCCCAGGACCCCCATTGTCCCCAGGGCCTATTGTGACATCCTGGGGTCCCCCCTTTGTCCCCAGGGCCCATTGAAATGTCCCAGGACCACCCTTTGTCCCCAGGGTTCATTGTGACATCCTGGGGACCCCATTTGTCCCCACGGCCCATTGTGGCACCATGGGGACCCCGTTTGTCACTGGGGCCCATTGTGACATCCCAGGACCCCACTTTGTCCCCAGGGCTTATTGTGACACCATGGGGATCTCCCTTGTCCCCAGGGCCCATTGTGACATCCCATGACCCCCCTTTATCCCCAGTGCTATTGTGAAATCCTGGGGACCCCTTTTGTCCCCAGGGCCCACTGTGACATCTGGGGGACGCCCTTGTCCCCAGGACCCATCGTGGCCCCGTGGTGACCCTCCTTGTCACTTGGGCCCATTGTGACACCATGGGGACGCCCCCCTTTGTCTCCAGTGCCCATTGTGACATCCTGCGGACCCCCCTTTGTCCCCAGGGCCCATTGTGACGTCCCAGGACCCCCCATTGTCCCCAGGGCCCATTGTGAGGTCCCAGGACCCCCCATTGTCCCCAGGGCCCATTGTGACATCCTCGGCACCCCCTTGTGCCCAGGGCCCATGGTGACATTCAGGGGACCCCTCTTTGTCCCCAGGACCCATTGTGACGTCCCAGGACCCCCATTATACCCAGGGCCCATTGTGACATCCCAGGACCCCACTTTGTCCCCAGGGCTTATTGTGACACCATGAGGATCTCCCTTGTCCCCAGGGCCCATTGTGACATCCTCGGCACCCCCTTGTCCCCAGGGCCCATTGTGACATTCAGGGGACGCCTCTTTGTCCCCAGGGCCCATTGTGACATCCTGGGGATCCCTCATTGTCCCCAGGACCCATTGTGACGTCCCAGGACCCCCCATTGTCCCCAGGGCCCATTGTGACATTCAGGGATCCCCGTTTGTCACAGGGGCCCATTGTGACATCCCAGGACCCCACATTGTCCCCAGGGCCCATTGTGACTTTCAGGGGACCCCACTTGTCCCCAGGACCCATTGTGACACTATAGGGACCCCACCTTGTGCCCAGAGCCCATTGTGACACCGTGGGTACCACCCTTGTCCGCAGGGCCCATTGTGACATCATGGGGACACCCCCTTGTCCCCAGGGGCCATTGTGACATCCTGGGAAGCCCTCCTTGTCCCCAGGGCCCATTGTGACGTCCCAGGACCCGCCATTGTCCCCAGGGCCCATTGTGACATCCTCGGGATCCCTCCTTGTCCCCAGGGCCCATTGTGACATCCCAGGACCCCCCATTGTCCCCAGGGCCCATTGTGACATTCAGGGGCCCCCGTTTGTCACAGGGCCCCATTGTGACATCCCAGGACCCCACATTGTCCCCAGGGCCCATTGTGACATCCTGGGGACCCCACTTGTCCCCAGGGCCCATTGTGACTTTCAGGGGACCCCACTTGTCCCCAGGACCCATTGTGACACTATAGGGACCCCCCCTTGTGCCCAGTGCCGATTGTGACACCGTGGGTACCACCCTTCTCCTCAGGGCCCATTGTGACATCCTGGGGACACCCCCTTGTCCCCAGGGCCCATTGTGACATCCTGGGGATCCCTCCTTGTCCCCAGGGCCCATTGTGACGTCCCAGGACCCCCCATTGTCCCCAGGACCCATTGTGACATTCAGGGGACCCCCTTTGTCACTGGGGCCCATTGTGAAATCCCAGGACCCCACATTGTCCCCAGGGCCCATTCTGACATCCCAGGACCCCACTTTGTCCCCAGGGCTTATTGTGACACCATGGGGATCTCCCTTGTCCCCAGGGCCCATTTTGACATCCCATGACCCCCCTTTGTCCCCAGTGCTATTGTGAAATCCTGGGGACCCCTTTTGTCCCCAGGGCCCATTGTGACACCATGGGGAACCCCTTTGTCACTGGGGGCCATTGTGACATTCCAGGATTCCACTTTGACCCCAGGGCTCGTTCTGACACCTTGGGGACTCCCATTGTCCCCAGGGCCCATTGTGACATCCTGGGCAACCCCATTGTCCCCAGGGCCCATTGTGACATCTGGGGGACGCCCGTGTCCCCAGGACCCATCATGGCACCGTGGTGACCCTCCTTGTCACTTGGGCCCATTGTGACACCATGGGGACCCCTCCTTTGTCCCCAGGGCCCATTGTGACATCCTCGGCACCCCCTTGTCCCCAGGGCCCATTGTGACATTCAGGGGACCCCTCTTTGTCCCCAGGGCCCATTCTGACATCCTGGGGATCCCTCCTTGTCCCCAGGGCCCATTGTGATGTCCCAGGACCCCCCATTGTCCCCAGGACCTATTGTGACATTCAGGGGATCCCCTTTGTCACTGGGGCCCATTGTGACACCATGGAGACCCCCGCTTGTCCTCAGGGTCCATTGTGACATCCTGGGCACCCCCCATTTTCTCCAGGACCCATTGTGACATCCTGGCCATCCCCTTGCTCCCAGGGCCCATTGTGGCACCATGGGGACACCCCCTTTGTCCCCAGGGCCCATTGTGACATCCCAGGACCCCCCTTTGTCCCCAGGGCCCATTGTAGCACCATGGGGACCCCCTTTGACCCCAGGGCCCATTGTGGCACCATGGCAACCCCTTTTGTCCCCAGGGCCCATTGTGACATTCTTGGACCCCACTTTGTCCCCAGGGCTTATTGTGACACCATGGGGACCCCTCCTTGTCACTGGGGACCCATTGTGACACCATGGGGACCCCCCCTTGTCCTCAGGACTCATTCTCACATCCTGGACACCCCCCATTGTCCCCAGGGCCCATTGTGACATCCAATGCACCCCCTTGTCCCCAGGGCCCATTGTGACATTCAGGGGACCCCTCTTTGTCCCCAGGGCCCATTGTGACATCCTGGGAACCCCCCCTTGTCCCCAGGGCCCATTGTGACGTCCCAGGACCCGACATTGTCCCCAGGGCCCATTGTGACATCCTCTGCACCCCCTTGTCCCCAGGGCCCATTGTGACGTCCCAGGACCCCCCATTGTCCCCAGGGCCCATTGTGACATTCAGGGGACCCCCCTTTGTCCCCAGGGCCCATTCTGATACCGTGGGGACCCCCTTTGTCCCCAGGGCTCATTGTGACATGCTGGGGACGCTCTTTGTCCCCAGGGCCCATTGTGACATCCTGGGGACCCTCCTTGTCCCCAGAGCCCATTGTGACATCCAGGGGACCCCCTTTGTCCCCAGGACCCATTGTGGCACCATGAGGACCCTCTTTGTCACTGGAGCCCATTGTGACATCCCATGACCCCCCTTTGTCCCCAGTGCTATTGTGAAATCCTGGGGACCCCTTTTGTCCCCAGGGCCCATTGTGACATCTGGGGGACGCCCTTGTCCCCAGGACCCATCGTGGCCCCGTGGTGACCCTCCTTGTCACTTGGGCCCATTGTGACACCATGGGGACGCCCCCCTTTGTCTCCAGTGCCCATTGTGACATCCTGCGGACCCCCCTTTGTCCCCAGGGCCCATTTTGACATTCAGGGGACCCACCATTGTCCTCAGGGCCCATTGTGAGGTCCCAGGACCCCCCATTGTCCCCAGGGCCCATTGTGACATCCTGGGAATCCCTCCTTGTCCCCAGGGCCCATTGTGACGTCCCAGGACCCCCCAGTGTCCCCGGGGCCCATTGTGACATTCAGGGGACCCCCTTTGTCACTGGGGCCCTTTGTGACATCCCAGGACCCCACATTGTCCCCAGGACCTATTGTGACATCCTGGGGACCCCACTTGTCCCCAGGACCCATTGTGACACTATGGGGACCCCCCCTTGTGCCCAGGGCCCATTTTGACACCGTCGACACCCGCCTTTGTCCCCAGAGCCCATTGTGACATCCAGGGGAACCCCTTTGTCCCCAGGGCCCATTGTGGCACCATGAGGACCCTCTTTGTCACTGGGGCCCATTGTGACATCCCAGGACCCCCCCTGGTCCCCAGGGCCCATTGTGACATCCGGGGGACCCCCTTGTCCCCAGGGCCCATTGTGACACCATGGGGTCCCACTTTGTCCCCAGGGCCCATTGAAATGTCCCAGGACCACCCTTTGTCCCCAGGGCTTATTGTGACACCATGGGGATCTCCCTTGTCCCCAGGGCCCATTGTGACATCCCACGACCCCCCTTTGTCCCCAGTGCTATTGTGAAATCCTGGGGACCCCTTTTGTCCCCAGGGCCCATTGTGACACCATGGGGAACCCCTTTGTCACTGGGGGCCATTGTGACATTCCAGGATCCACTTTGTCCCCAGGGTTCGTTCTGACACCTTGGGGACTCCCATTGTCCCCAGGGCCCATTGTGACATCCTGGGCAACCCCATTGTCCCCAGGGCCCATTGTGACATCTGGGGGACGCCCTTGTCCCCAGGACCCATCGTGGCACCGTGGGGACCCTCCTTGTCACTTGGGCCCATTGTGACACCATGGGGACGCCCCCCTTTCTCCCCAGGGCCCATTGTGACATGCTGCGGACCCCCCTTTGTCCCCAGGGCCCATTGTGACATTCAGGGGACCCACCATTGTCCTCAGGGCCCATTGTGAGGTCCCAGGACCCCCCATTGTCCCCAGGGCCCATTGTGACATCCTGGGAATCCCTCCTTGTCCCCAGGGCCCATCGTGACGTCCCAGGTCCCCCGTTTTCCCCAGGGCCCATTGTGACATCCTCGGCACCCCCTTGTCCCCAAGGCCCATTGTGACATTCAGGGGACCCCTCTTTGTCCCCAGGGCCCATTGTGACATCCTGGGGACCCCCCCTTGTTCCCAGGGCCCACTGTGACGTCCCACGACCCGCCATTATCCCCAGGGCCCTGTGTGACATCCTGGGGTGCCCTCCTTGTCCCCAGGGCCCATTGTGACGTCCCAGGACCCCCCATTGTCCCCGGGGCCCATTGTGACATTCAGGGGCCCCCGTTTGTCACTGGGGCCCATTGTGACATCCCAGGACCCCACATTGTCCCCAGGGCCCATTGTGACTTTCAGGGGACCCCACTTGTCCCCAGGAACCATTGTGACACTATAGGGACCCCCCCTTGTGCCCAGTGACCATTGTGACACCGTGAGTACCACCCTTGTCCCCAGGGCCCATTGTGACATCCTGGGAATCCCTCCTTGTCCCCAGGGCCCATTGTGACGTCCCAGGACCCCCCAGTGTCCCCGGGGCCCATTGTGACATTCAGGGGACCCCCTTTGTCACTGGGGCCCTTTGTGACATCCCAGGACCCCACATTGTCCCCAGGACCTATTGTGACATCCTGGGGACCCCACTTGTCCCCAGGACCCATTGTGACACTATGGGGACCCCCCCTTGTGCCCAGGGCCCATTTTGACACCGTCGACACCCGCCTTTGTCCCCAGAGCCCATTGTGACATCCAGGGGAACCCCTTTGTCCCCAGGGCCCATTGTGGCACCATGAGGACCCTCTTTGTCACTGGGGCCCATTGTGACATCCCAGGACCCCCCCTGGTCCCCAGGGCCCATTGTGACATCCGGGGGACCCCCTTGTCCCCAGGGCCCATTGTGACACCATGGGGTCCCACTTTGTCCCCAGGGCCCATTGAAATGTCCCAGGACCACCCTTTGTCCCCAGGGCTTATTGTGACACCATGGGAATCTCCCTTGTCCCCAGGGCCCATTGTGACATCCCACGACCCCCCTTTGTCCCCAGTGCTATTGTGAAATCCTGGGGACCCCTTTTGTCCCCAGGGCCCATTGTGACACCATGGGGAACCCCTTTGTCACTGGGGGCCATTGTGACATTCCAGGATCCACTTTGTCCCCAGGGTTCGTTCTGACACCTTGGGGACTCCCATTGTCCCCAGGGCCCATTGTGACATCCTGGGCAACCCCATTGTCCCCAGGGCCCATTGTGACATCTGGGGGACGCCCTTGTCCCCAGGACCCATCGTGGCACCGCGGGGACCCTCCTTGTCACTTGGGCCCATTGTGACACCATGGGGACGCCCCCCTTTCTCCCCAGGGCCCATTGTGACATGCTGCGGACCCCCCTTTGTCCCCAGGGCCCATTTTGACATTCAGGGGACCCACCATTGTCCTCAGGGCCCATTGTGAGGTCCCAGGACCCCCCATTGTCCCCAGGGTCCATTGTGACATCCTCGGCACCCCCTTGTCCCCAGGGTCCATTGTGACACTATGGGGACCCCCCCTTGTGCCCAGGGCCCATTGTGACACCGTGGGTACCACCCTTGTCTGCAGGGCTCATTGTGACATCCCAGGACCCCCCATTGTCCCCAGGGCCCATTGTGATATCTGGGGGACCCCCTTGTTCCCAAGGCCCATTGTGACATCCTGGGGACCCCCCCTTGTCCCCAGGGCCCATTGTGACATCCCAGGACCCCCCATTGTCCCCAGGGCCCATTGTGACATCCTCGGCACGCCCTTGTCCCCAGGGCCCATTGTGACACTATGGGGACCCCCCCTTGTGCCCAGGGCCCATTGTGAGGTCCCAGGACCCCCCATTGTCCCCAGGGCCCATTGTGACATCCTGGGCAACCCCATTGTCCCCAGGGCCCATTGTGACATCTGGGGGACGCCCTTGTCCCCAGGACCCATCGTGGCACCACGGGGACCCTCCTTGTCACTTGGGCCCATTGTGACACCATGGGGACGCCCCCCTTTGTCCCCAGTGCCCATTGTGACATGCTGCGGACCCCCCTTTGTCCCCAGGGCCCATTTTGACATTCAGGGGACCCACCATTGTCCTCAGGGCCCATTGTGAGGTCCCAGGACCCCCCATTGTCCCCAGGGCCCATTGTGACATCCTGGGCAACCCCATTGTCCCCAGGGCCCATTGTGACATCTGGGGGACGCCCTTGTCCCCAGGACCCATCGTGGCACCACGGGGACCCTCCTTGGCACTTGGGCCCATTGTGACACCATGGGGACGCCCCCCTTTGTCCCCAGTGCCCATTGTGACATGCTGCGAGCCCCCTTTGTCCCCAGGGCCCATTTTGACATTCAGGGGACCCACCATTGTCCTCAGGGCCCATTGTGAGGTCCCAGGACCCCCCATTGTCCCCAGGGCCCATTGTGACATCCTGGGGACTCCCCCTTGTCCCCAGGGCCCATTGTGACGTCCCAGGACCCCCCATTGTCCCCAGGGCCCATTGTGACATCCTGTGGATCCCTCCTTGTCCCCAGGGCCCATTGTGACGTCCCAGGACCCCCCATTGTCCCCAGGGCCCATTGTGATATGCTGGGGAGCCCTCTTTGTCCCCAGGGCCCATTTTGAAATTCAGGGGACCCCAACTTGTCCTCAGGGCCCATTCTGATATCCTGGGGACACTCTTTGTCCCCAGGGCCCATTGTGACATCCCAGGACCGCCTGTTGTCCCCAGGGCCCATTGTGACATCCTGGGGACCCCATTGCCACCAGAGCCCATTGTGATATCCTGGCGACCACCCTTTGTCCCCAGGGCCCATTGTGATATCCTGAGGACCGCCCTTTGTCCCCAGGGCCCATTGTGACGTCCCAGGACCCCCCATTGTTCCCAGGGCCCATTGTGACATTCAGGGGCCCCCGTTTGTCATTGGGGCCCATTGTGAGATCCCAGGACCCCACATTGTCCCAAGGGCCCATTGTGACTTTCAGGAGACTCCACTTGTCCCCAGGACCCATTGTGACACTATAGGGACCCCCCCTTGTGCCCAGTGCCAATTGTGACACCGTGGGTACCACCCTTGTCCGCAGGGCCCATTGTGACATCCTGGGGACACCCCCTTGTCCCCAGGGCCCATTGTGACATCCTGGGGATCCCTCCTTGTCCCCAGGGCCCATTGTGACGTCCCAGGACCCCCCATTGTCCCCAGGACCCATTGTGACATTCAGGGGACCACCTTTGTCACTGGGGCCCATTGTGAAATCCCAGGACCCCACATTGTCCCCAGGGCCCATTGTGACATCCTGGGGACCCCCCCTTTGTCCCCAGTGCCCATTGTGACATCCTGCGGACCCCCCTTTGTCCCCAGGGCCCATTTTGACATTCAGGGGACCCACCATTGTCCTCAGGGCCCATTGTGAGGTCCCAGGACCCCCCATTGTCCCCAGGGCCCATTGTGACATCCTCGGCACCCCCTTGTCCCCAGGGTCCATTGTGACACTATGGGGACCCCCCCTTGTGCCCAGGGCCCATTGTGACACCGTGGGTACCACCCTTGTCTGCAGGGCTCATTGTGACATCCCAGGACCCCCCATTGTCCCCAGGGCCCATTGTGACATTCACGGGACCCCCCTTGTCCCCAGGGCCCATTCTGATACCGTGGGGACCCCCTTTGTCCCCAGAGCCCATTGTGACATGCTGGGGACGCTCTTTGTCCCCAGGGCCCATTGTGACATCCTGGGGACCCTCCTTGTCCCCAGAGCCCATTGTGACATCCAGGGGACCCCCTTTGTCCCCAGGGCCCATTGTGGCACCATAGGGACTCCCTTTGTCACTGGGGCCCATTCTGACATCCCAGGACCCCCCCTGGTCCCCAGGGCCCATTGTGACATCCTGGGGACCCCCTTTGTCCCAAGACTTCATTGTGACATCCTGGGGACCCCCCTTGTCCTCAGGGTCCATTGTGACAGCCCTGGACCTTACATTGTCCCCAGGGCCCATTGTGATATCTGGGGGACCCCCTTGTCCCCAGGGCCCATTGTGACATCCCAGGACCTTACTTTGTCCCCAGGGCCCATTGTGACATCCTGGGGACCCCCCCTTGTCCCCAGGGCCCATTGTGACGTCCCAGGACCCCCCATTGTCCCCAGGGCCCATTGTGACATCCTGGGGATCCCTCCTTGTCCCCAGGGCCCATTGTGACATCCCAGGACCCCCCATTGTCCCCAGGTCCCATTGTGACATCCTCTGCACCCCCTTGTCCCCAGGGCCCATTGTGACATCCTGGGGATCCCTCCTTGTCCCCAGGGCCCATTCTGACGTCCCAGGACCCCCCATTGTCCCCAGGGCCCGTTGTGACATTCAGGGGCCCCCGTTTGTCACTGGGGCCCATTGTGACATCCCAGGACCCCACTTGTCCCCAGGACCCATTGTGACACTATAGGGACCCCCCCTTGTGCCCAGTGACCATTGTGGCACCGTGGGTACCACCCTTGTCCCCAGGGCCCATTGTGACATCCTGGGAATCCCTCCTTGTCCCCAGGGCCCATCGTGACGTCCCAGGTCCCCCGTTTTCCCCAGGGCCCATTGTGACATCCTCGGCACCCCCTTGTCCCCAAGGCCCATTGTGACATTCAGGGGACCCCCTTTGACCCCAGGGCCCATTGTGGCACCATGGCAACCCCTTTTGTCCGCAGGGCCCATTGTGACATTCTTGGACCCCACTTTGTCCCCAGGGCCTATTGTGACACCATGGGGACCCCCCCTTGTCCTCAGGACTCATTCTCACGTCCTGGACACCCCCCATTGTCCCCAGGGCCCATTGTGACATCCAATGCACCCCCTTGTCCCCAGGGCCCATTGTGACATTCAGGGGACCCCTCTTTGTCCCCAGGGCCCATTGTGACATCCTGGGGACCCCCCCTTGTCCCCAGGGCCCATTGTGACGTCCCAGGACCCGACATTGTCCCCAGGGCCCATTGTGACATCCTCTGCACCCCCTTGTCCCCAGGGCCCATTGTGACGTCCCAGGACCCCCCATTGTCCCCAGGGCCCATTGTGACATTCAGGGGACCCCCCTTTGTCCCCAGGGCCCATTCTGATACCGTGGGGACCCCCTTTGTCCCCAGGGCCCATTGTGACATGCTGGGGACGCTCTTTGTCCCCAGGGCCCATTGTGACATCCTGGGGACCCTCCTTGTCCCCAGAGCCCATTGTGACATCCAGGGGACCCCCTTTGTCCCCAGGACCCATTGTGGCACCATGAGGACCCTCTTTGTCACTGGAGCCCATTGTGACATCCCATGACCCCCCTTTGTCCCCAGTGCTATTGTGAAATCCTGGGGACCCCTTTTGTCCCCAGGGCCCATTGTGACATCTGGGGGACGCCCTTGTCCCCAGGACCCATCGTGGCCCCGTGGTGACCCTCCTTGTCACTTGGGCCCATTGTGACACCATGGGGACGCCCCCCTTTGTCTCCAGTGCCCATTGTGACATCCTGCGGACCCCCCTTTGTCCCCAGGGCCCATTGTGACATTCAGGGGACCCACCATTGTCCTCAGGGCCCATTGTGAGGTCCCAGGACCCCCCATTGTCCCCAGGGCCCATTGTGACATCCTCGGCACCCCCTTGTGCCCAGGGCCCATTGTGACATTCAGGGGACCCCTCTTTGACCCCAGGGCCCATTGTGACATCCTGGGGACCCCCCCTTGTCCCCAGGGCCCATTGTGACGTCCCAGGACCCGCCATTGTCCCCAGGGCCCATTGTGACATCCTGGGGATCCCTCCTTGTCCCCAGGGCCCATTGTGACGTCCCAGGACCCCCCATTGTCCCCAGGGCCCGTTGTGACATTCAGGGGCCCCCGTTTGTCACTGGGGCCCTTTGTGACATCCCAGGACCCCACTTGTCCCCAGGACCCATTGTGACACTATAGGGACCCCCCCTTGTGCCCAGTGACCATTGTGACACCGTGGGTACCACCCTTGTCCCCAGGGCCCATTGTGACATCCTGGGAATCCCTCCTTGTCCCCAGGGCCCATCGTGACGTCCCAGGTCCCCCGTTTTCTCCAGGGCCCATTGTGACATCCTCGGCACCCCCTTGTCCCCAAGGCCCATTGTGACATTCAGGGGACCCCTCTTTGTCCCCAGGGCCCATTGTGACATCCTGGGGACCCCCCCTTGTTCCCAGGGCCCACTGTGACGTCCCACGACCCGCCATTGTCCCCAGGGCCCTGTGTGACATCCTGGGGTGCCCTCCTTGTCCCCAGGGCCCATTGTGACGTCCCAGGACCCCCCATTGTCCCCGGCGCCCATTGTGACATTCAGGGGCCCCCGTTTGTCACTGGGGCCCATTGTGACATCCCAGGACCCCACATTGTCCCCAGGGCCCATTGTGACTTTCAGGGGACCCCACTTGTCCCCAGGAACCATTGTGACACTATAGGGACCCCCCCTTGTGCCCAGTGACCATTGTGACACCGTGAGTACCACCCCTGTCCCTAGGGCCCATTGTGACATCCTGGGAATCCCTCCTTGTCCCCAGGGCCCATTGTGATGTCCCAGGACCCCCCAGTGTCCCCGGGGCCCGTTTTGACATTCAGGGGACCCCCTTTGTCACTGGGGCCCTTTGTGACATCCCAGGACCCCACATTGTCCCCAGGGCCCATTGTGACATCCTCGGCACCCCCTTGTCCCCAGAGTCCATTGTGACACTATGGGGACCCCCCCTTGTGCCCAGGGCCCATTGTGACACCGTGGGTACCACCCTTGTCTGCAGGGCTCATTGTGACATCCCAGGACCCCCCATTGTCCCCAGGGCCCATTGTGACATTCAGGGGACCCCCCTTGTCCCCAGGGCCCATTCTGATACCGTGGGGACTCCCTTTGTCCTCAGAGCCCATTGTGACATGCTGGGGACGCTCTTTGTCCCCAGGGCCCATTGTGACATCCTGGGGACCCTCCTTGTCCCCAGAGCCCATTGTGACATCCAGGGGACCCCCTTTGTCCCCAGGGCCCATTGTGGCACCATAGGGACCCCCTTTGTCACTGGGGCCCATTCTGACATCCCAGGACCCCCCCTAGTCCCCAGGGCCCATTGTGACATCCTGGGGACCCCCTTTGTCCCAAGACTTCATTGTGACATCCTGGGGACCCCCCTTGTCCTCAGGGCCCATTGTGACAGCCCAGGACCTTACATTGTCCCCAGGGCCCATTGTGATATCTGGGGGACCCCCTTGTTCCCAAGGCCCATTGTGACATCCTGGGGACCCCCCCTTGTCCCCAGGGCCCATTGTGACATCCCAGGACCTTACTTTGTCCCCAGGGCCCATTGTGACATCCTGGGGACCCCCCCTTGTCCCCAGGGCCCATTGTGACGTCCCAGGACCCCCCATTGTCCCCAGGGCCCATTGTGACATCCTGGGGATCCCTCCTTGTCCCCAGGGCCCATTGTGACATCCCAGGACCCCCCATTGTCCCCAGGTCCCATTGTGACATCCTCTGCACCCCCTTGTCCCCAGGGCCCATTGTGACATCCTGGGGATCCCCCCTTGTCCCCAGGGCCCATTGTGACGTCCCAGGACCCCCCATTGTCCCCAGGGCTCGTTGTGACATTCAGGGGCCCCTGTTTGTCACCAGGGCCCATTGTGACATCCCAGGACCCCACTTGTCCCCAGGACCCATTGTGACACTATAGGGACCCCCCCTTGTGCCCAGTGACCATTGTGGCATCGTGGGTACCACCCTTGTCCCCAGGGCCCATTGTGACATCCTGGGAATCCCTCCTTGTCCCCAGGGCCCATCGTGACGTCCCAGGTCCCCCGTTTTCCCCAGGGCCCATTGTGACATCCTCGGCACCCCCTTGTCCCCAAGGCCCATTGTGACATTCAGGGGACCCCTCTTTGTCCCCAGGGCCCATTGTGACATCCTGGGTCCCCCCCTTGTTCCCAGGGCCCACTGTGACGTCCCACGACCCGCCATTGTCCCCAGGGCCCTGTGTGACATCCTGGGGTGCCCTCCTTGTCCCCAGGGCCCATTGTGACGTCCCAGGACCCCCCATTGTCCCCGGGGCCCATTGTGACATTCAGGGGCCCCCGTTTGTCACTGGGGCCCATTGTGACATCCCAGGACCCCACAATGTCCCCAGGGCCCATTGTGACTTTCCCGGGGACCCCACTTGTCCCCAGGAACCATTGTGACACTATAGGGACCCCCCCTTGTGCCCAGTGACCATTGTGACACTGTGAGTACCACCCTTGTCCCCAGGGCCCATTGTGACATCCTGGGAATCCCTCCTTGTACCCAGGGCCCATTGTGACGTCCCAGGACCCCCCAGTGTCCCCGGGGCCCATTGTGACATTCAGGGGACCCCCTTTGTCACTGGGGCCCTTTGTGACATCCCAGGACCCCACATTGTCCCCAGGACCTATTGTGACATCCTGGGGACCCCACTTGTCCCCAGGACCCATTGTGACACTATGGGGACGCCCCCTTGTGCCCAGGGCCCATTTTGACATCCAGGGGACCCCCTTTGTCCCCAGGGCCCATTGTGGCACCATGAGGACCCTCTTTGTCACTGGGGCCCATTGTGACATCCCAGGACCCCCCCTGGTCCCCAGGGCCCATTGTGACATCCGGGGGACCCCCTTGTCCCCAGGGCCCATTGTAACACCATGGGGTCCCACTTTGTCCCCAGGGCCCATTGAAATGTCCCAGGACCACCCTTTGTCCCCAGGGCTTATTGTGACAACATGGGAATCTCCCTTGTCCCCAGGGCCCATTGTGACATCCCACGACCCCGCTTTGTCCCCAGTGCTATTGTGAAATCCTGGGGACCCCTTTTGTCCCCAGGGCCCATTGTGGCACCATGGGGAACCCCTTTGTCACTGGGGGCCATTGTGACATTCCAGGATTCCACTTTGTCCCCAGGGTTCGTTCTGACACCTTGGGGACTCCCATTGTCCCCAGGGCCCATTGTGACATCCTGGGCAACCCCATTGTCCCCAGGGCCCATTGTGACATCTGGGGGACGCCCTTGTCCCCAGGACCCATCGTGGCACCACGGGGACCCTCCTTGTCACTTGGGCCCATTGTGACACCATGGGGACGCCCCCCTTTGTCCCCAGTGCCCATTGTGACATGCTGCGGACCCCCCTTTGTCCCCAGGGCCCATTTTGACATTCAGGGGACCCACCATTGTCCTCAGGGCCCATTGTGAGGTCCCAGGACCCCCCATTGTCCCCAGGGTCCATTGTGACATCCTCGGCACCCCCTTGTCCCCAGGGTCCATTGTGACACTATGGGGACCCCCCCTTGTGCCCAGGGCCCATTGTGACATCCCAGGACCCCCCGTTGTCCCCAGGGCCCATTGTGACATTCAGGGGACCCCCCTTGTCCCCAGGGCCCATTCTGACACCGTGGGGACCCCCTTTGTCCCCAGGGCCCATTGTGACATCCTGGGGACCCCCTTTGTCCCAAGACTTCATTGTGACATCCTGGGGTCCCCCCTTGTCCTCAGGGTCCATTGTGACAGCCCAGGACCTTACATTGTCCCCGGGGCCCATTGTGATATCTGGGGGACCCCCTTGTTCCCAAGGCCCATTGTGACATCCTGGGGACCCCCCCTTGTCCCCAGGGCCCATTGTGACATCCCAGGACCCCCCATTATCCCCAGGGCCCATTGTGACATCCTTGGCAGGCCCTTGTCCCCAGGGCCCATTGTGACATCCTGGGGACCCCCCCTTGTCCCCAGGGCCCATTGTGACGTCCCAGGACCCCCCATTGTCCCCAGGGCCCATTGTGACATCCTGGGGATCCCTCCTTGTCCCCAGGGCCCATTGTGATGTCCCAGGACCCCCCATTGTCCCCAGGGCCCATTGTGACATCCTCTGCACCCCCTTGTCCCCAGGGCCCATTGTGACATTCAGGGGACCCCTCTTTGTCCCCAGGGCCCATTGTCACATCCTGGGGACCCCCCCTTGTCCCCAGGGCCCATTGTGACATCCTTGGGACCCCCCCTTGTCCCCAGGGCCCATTGTGACGTCCCAGGACCCCCCATTGTCCCCAGGACCTATTGTGACATTCAGGGGACCCCCTTTGTCACTGGGGCCCATTGTGACACCATGGAGACCCCCGCTTGTCCTCAGGGTCCATTGTGACATCCTGGGCACCCCCCATTTTCCCCAGGACCCATTGTGACATCCTGGCCATCCCCTTCCTCCCAGGGCCCATTGTGGCACCATGGGGACACCCTCTTTGTCCCCAGGGCCCATTGTGACTTTCAGGGGACCCCCCTTTGTCCCCAGGGCCCATTGTAGCACCATGGGGACCCCCTTTGACCCCAGGGCCCATTGTGGCACTATGGCAACCCCTTTTGTCCCCAGGGCCCATTGTGACATTCTTGGACCCCACTTTGTCCCCAGGGCCTATTGTGACACCATGGGGATCCCTCCTTGTCACTGGGGACCCATTATGACACCATGGGGACCCCCGTTGTCCTCAGGACTCATTCTCACATCCTGGACACCCCGCATTGTCCCCAGGGCCCATTGTGACATCCACTGCACCCCCTTGTCCCCAGGGCCCATTTTGACATTCAGGGGACCCCTCTTTGTCCCCAGGGCCCATTGTGACATCCTGGGGACTCCCCCTTGTCCCCAGGGCCCATTGTGACGTCCCAGGACCCCCCATTGTCCCCAGGGCCCATTGTGACATCCTGTGGATCCCTCCTTGTCCCCAGGGCCCATTGTGACGTCCCAGGACCCCCCATTGTCCCCAGGGCCCATTGTGATATGCTGGGGAGCCCTCTTTGTCCCCAGGGCCCATTTTGAAATTCAGGGGACCCCAACTTGTCCTCAGGGCCCATTCTGATATCCTGGGGACACTCTTTGTCCCCAGGGCCCATTGTGACATCCCAGGACCGCCTGTTGTCCCCAGGGCCCATTGTGACATCCTGGGGACCCCATTGCCACCAGAGCCCATTGTGATATCCTGGCGACCGCCCTTTGTCCCCAGGGCCCATTGTGACGTCCCAGGACCCCCCATTGTCCCCAGGGCCCATTGTGACATTCAGGGGCCCCCGTTTGTCATTGGGGCCCATTGTGAGATCCCAGGACCCCACATTGTCCCAAGGGCCCATTGTGACTTTCAGGAGACTCCACTTGTCCCCAGGAACCATTGTGACACTATAGGGACCCCCCCTTGTGCCCTGTGCCCATTGTGACACCGTGGGTACCACCCTTGTCCGCAGAGCCCATTGTGACATCCTGGGGACACCCCCTTGTCCCCAGGGCCCATTGTGACATTCTGGGGATCCCTCCTTGTCCCCAGGGCCCATTGTGACGTCCCAGGACCCGCCATTGTCCCCAGGACCCATTGTGACATTCAGGGGTCCCCCTTTGTCACTGGGGCCCATTGTGAAATCCCAGGACCCCACATTGTCCCCAGGGCCCATTGTGACATCCTGGGGACGCCCCCCTTTGTCCCCAGTGCCCATTGTGACATCCTGCGGACCCCCCTTTGTCCCCAGGGCCCATTTTGACATTCAGGGGACCCACCATTGTCCTCAGGGCCCATTGTGAGGTCCCAGGAACCCCATTGTCCCCAGGGCCCATTGTGACATCCTCGGCACCCCCTTGTCCCCAGGGTCCATTGTGACACTATGGGGACCCCCCCTTGTGCCCAGGGCCCATTGTGACACTGTGGGTACCACCATTGCCTGCAGGGCTCTTTGTGACATCCCAGGACCTCCCATTGTCCCCAGGGCCCATTGTGACATTCAGGGGACCCCCCTTGTCCCCAGGGCCCATTCTGATACCGTGGGGACCCCCTTTGTCCCCAGGGCCCATTGTGACGTGCTGGGGATGCTCTTTGTCCCCAGGGCCCATTGTGACATCCTGGGGACCCCCTTTGTCCCCAGGGCCCATTGTGGCACCATAGGGACCCCCTTTGTCACTGGGGCCCATTCTGACATCCCAGGACCCCCCCTGGTCCCCAGGGCCCATTTTGACATCCTGGGGACCCCCTTTGTCCCAAGACTTCATTGTGACATCCTGGGGACCCCCCTTGTTCTCAGGGTCCATTGTGACAGCCCAGGACCTTACATTGTCCCCAGGGCCCATTGTGATATCTGGGGGACCCCCTTGTTCCCAAGGCCCATTGTGACATCCTGGGGACCCCCCCTTGTCCCCAGGGCCCATTGTGACATCCCAGGACCTTACTTTGTCCCCAGGGCCCATTGTGACATCCTGGGGACCCCCCCTTGTCCCCAGGGCCCATTGTGACGTCCCAGGACCCCCCATTGTCCCCAGGGCCCATTGTGACATTCAGGGGCCCCCGTTTGTCATTGGGGCCCATTGTGAGATCCCAGGACCCCACATTGTCCCAAGGGCCCACTGTGACTTTCAGGGGACTCCACTTGTCCCCAGGGCCCATTGTGACACTATAGGGACCCACCCTTGTGCCCAGTGCCCATTGTGACACCGTGGGTACCACCCTTGTCCGCAGGGCCCATTGTGACATCCTGGGGACACCCCCTTGTCCCCAGGGCCCATTGTGACATTTTGGGAATCCCTCCTTGTCCCCAGGGCCCATTGTGACGTCCCAGGACCCCCCATTTTCCCCAGGACCCATTGTGACATTCAGGGGACCCCCTTTGTCACTGGGGCCCATTGTGAAATGCCAGGACCCCACATTGTCCCCAGGGCCCATTCTGACATCCTGGGGACCCCCCCTTTGTCCCCAGTGCCAATTGTGACATCCTGCGGACCCCCCTTTGTCCCCAGGGCCCATTTTGACATTCAGGGGACCCACCATTGTCCTCAGGGCCCATTGTGAGGTCCCAGGACCCCCCATTGTCCCCAGGGCCCATTGTGACATCCTCGGCACCCCCTTGTCCCCAGGGTCCATTGTGACACTATGGGGACCCCCCCTTGTGCCCAGGGCCCATTGTGACACTGTGGGTACCACCCTTGTCTGCAGGGCTCATTGTGACATCCCAGGACCCCCCATTGTCCACAGGGCCCATTGTGACATTCAGGGGACCCCCCTTTGTCCCCAGGGCCCATTCTGATACCATGGGGACCCCCTTTGTCCCCAGGGCCCATTGTGACATGCTGGGGATGCTCTTTGTCCCCAGGGCCCATTGTGACATCCCAGGACCCTCCTTGTCCCCAGAACCCATTGTGACATCCAGGTGACCCGCTTTGTCCCCAGGGCCCATTGTGGCACCATAGGGACGCCCTTTGTCACTGGGGCCCATTGTGACATCCCAGGACACCCCATTGTCCCCAGGGCCCATTGTGACATCCTCTGCACCCCCTTGTCCCCAGGGCCCATTGTGACATCCTGGGGACCCCCCCTTGTCCCCAGGGCCCATTGTGACGTCCCAGGAACCCCCATTGTCCCCAGGGCCCATTGTGACATCCTGGGGATCCCTCCTTGTCCCCAGGGCCCATTGTGACGTCCCAGGACCCCCCATTGTCCCCAGGACCTATTGTGACATTCAGGGGACCCCCTTTGTCACTGGGGCCCATTGTGACACCATGGAGACCCCCGCTTGTCCTCAGGGTCCATTGTGACATCCTGGGCACCCCCCATTTTCCCCAGGACCCATTGTGACATCCTGGCCACCCCCTTGCTCGCAGGGCCAGTTGTGGCACCATGGGGACACCCCCTTTGTCCCCAGGGCCCATTGTGACATCCTAGGACCCCCCTTTGTCCCCAGGGCCCATTGTAGCACCATGGGGACCCCCTTTGACCCCAGGGCCCATTGTGGCACCATGGCAACCCCTTTTGTCCCCAGGGCCCATTGTGACATTCTTGGACCCCACTTTGTCCCCAGGGCCTATTGTGACACCATGGGGACCCCTCCTTGTCCTCAGGACTCATTCTGACATCCTGGACACCCCCCATTGTCCCCAGGGCCCATTGTGACATCCACTGCACCCCCTTGTCCCCAGGTCCCATTGTGACGTCCCAGGATCCCCCATTGTCCCCAGGGCCCATTGTGACACTATGGGGACCCCCCCTTGTCCCCAGGGCCCATTGTGACGTCCTGGGGACCCCCCCTTGTCCCCAGGGCCCATTGTGACGTCCCAGGATCCCCCATTGTCCCCAGGGCCCATTGTGACACTATGGGGACCCCCCATTGTGCCCAGGGCCCATTGTGACACCGTGGGTACCACCCTTGTCCGCAGGGCTCATTGAGACATCCCAGGACCCCCCATTGTCCCCAGGGCCCATTGTGACATCCTGGGGACCCCGCTTTGTCCCCAGGGCCCATTCTGATACCGTGGGGACCCCCTTTGTCCCCAGGGCCCATTGTGACATCCTGGGAACCCTCCTTGTCCCCAGAGCCCATTGTGACATCCTGGGGACCCCATTTGCCCCAGGACCCATTGTGACACTATGGGTACCCCCCCTTGTCCCCAGGGCCAATTGTGACATCGCAGGACCCCCATTGGCCCCAGGGTGCATTTTGACATCCTGGGGATGCCCCCTTGTCACCGGGACCCATTGTGACGTCCCAGGACCCCCCATTGTGTCCAGGGCCCATTGTGACATCCTGGGGATCCCTGCTTGACCCCAGGGCCCATTGTGACGTCTTAGGACGCCCCGTTGTCCCCAGGGCCCATTGTGACATCCTGGGGACCCCCCCTTGTCCCCAGGGCCCATTGTGACATTCTGGGGATCTCTCCTTGTCCCCAGGGCCCATTGTGACGTCCCAGGACCCCCCACTGTCCTCAGGACCCATTGTAACATTCAGGGGACCCCCTTTGTCACTGGGGCCCATTGTGACATCCCAGGACCCCACATTGTCCCCAGGGCCCATTGTGACATCCTGGGGACCCCATTTTCCCCAGGACCCATTGTGACACTATGGGTACCCCCCCTCGTCCCCAGGGCCAATTGTGACGTCCCAGGACCCCCCATTGTTCCCAGGGCCCATTGTGATGTCCTTGGGAGACCCCTCTCTTCCCAGGGCTCATTGTGACTCTCAGGGGACCCCACCTTGTCCCCAGGACTGATTGTGACGTCCTAGGGCCCCTCTGTGTCCCCAGGGCCCATTGTGACGTCCCAGGACCCCCATTGTCCCCAGGGCCCATTGTGACATCCTCGGCACCCCCTTGTCCCCAGGGCCCATTGTGACATTCAGCGGACCCCTCTTTGTCCCCAGGGCCCATTGTGACATCCTGGGGACCCCCTCTTGTCCCCAGGGCCCATTGTGACGTCCCAGGACCCCCCATTGTCCCCAGGGCCCATTGTGACATCCTGGGGATCCCTCCTTGTCCCCAGGGCCCATTGTGACGTCCCAGGAACCCCCATTGTCCCCAGGGCCCATTGTGACATTCAGGGGACCCCCTTTGTCAATGGGGCCCATTGTGACATCCCAGGACCCCCCATTGTCCCCAGGGCCCATTGTGACATCCTGGGGACCCCCATGTCACTGGGGCCTATTGTGATGTCCCAGGACCCCCCATTGTCCCCAGGGCCCATTGTGACATCCTGGGGACCCCCATGTCACTGGGGCCCATTGTGATGTCCCAGGACCCCGCATTGTCCCCAGAGCCCATTGTGACATCCTGGAGACCCCCTTTGTCTCCAGGGCCCATTGTGACGTCCCAGGACCCCCCATTGTCCCCAGGGTCCATTGTTACATCCTGGGGACCCCCTTGTCCCCAGGACCCATTATGACACCATGGGGACCCTCCTTGGCACTGGGGACCCATTGTGACACCATGGGGACCCCCCCTTGTCCTCAGGGCCCATTGTGACATCCTGGGCATCCCCCTTTGTCCCCCGGGACCATTGTAACACCGTGGGGACCCCCTTTGTCCCCAGGGCCCATTGTGACACTGTGGGGAACCCCCTTGTCCCCAGGGCCTATTGTTTCGTCCCAGGACCCCCCATTGTCCCCAGGGCCCATTGTGACACCTTGGGGACCCCCTTGTCACTGGAGACCCATTGTGACAGCATGGGGACCACCCCTTGTCCTCAGGGCCTATTTTGAACATCCTGGGGAACCTCCATTGTCCCCAGAGCCCATTGTGAGTTCCTGGAGACCCCCTTGTCCCCAGGTCCCATTGTGACATCCTGGGGAGCCTCTTTGTCCCCAGGGCCCATTGTGACATCCTGGGGACCTCCTTGTCCCCAGGACCCATCCTGGCACCGTGGAGACCTCCCTTGTCACTGGGGACCCATTGTGACACCATGGGGACCTCCCATTGTCCTCAGGGCCCATTGAGACATCCTGGGGACCCCCTTTGTCACTGGGGACCCATTGTGACATCCAACGAACCCCATTTTCCCAAGGGCCCATTGTGACATCCTGGGGACCCCCCTTTGTCTCCAGGACATATTGTGACACCGTGGGGACCTCATTAGTCCCCAGGTCCCATTGTGACATCCTAGGGATCCCCTCTTGTCCCCAGGGCCCATTGTGACGTCCCAGGACCCCCCATTGTCCCCAGGGCCCATTGTGACCTCCTCGGCACCCCCTTGTCCCTAGGGCCCATTGTGACATTCACGGGACCCCCCTTTGTCCCCAGGGCCCATTGTGACATTCAGGGGACCCCACATTGTCCCCAGGGCCCATTGTGACATTCAGGGGACCCCACATTGTCCCCAGGACCCATTGTGACACTATGGGGACCCCCACCTGTGCCCAGGGCCCATTGTGACACCGTGGGTACCACCCTTGTCTGCAGGGCTCATTGTGACATCCCAGGACCCCCCATTGTCCCCAGGGCCCATTCTGATACCGTGGGGACCCCCTTTGTCCCCAGGGCCCATTGTCACATGCTGGGGACGCTCTTTGTCCCCAGGGCCCATTGTGACATCCTGGGGACCCTCCTTGTCCCCAGAGCCCATTGTGACATCCAGGGGACCCCCTTTGTCCTCAGGGCCCATTGTGGCACCATAGGGACCCCCTTTGTCACTAGGGCCCATTGTGACATCCCAGGACCCCCCCTAGTCCCCAGGGCCCATTGTGACATCCTGGGGACGCTCTTTGTCCCCAGGGCCCATTGTGACATCCTGGGGACCCTCCTTGTCCCCAGAGCCCATTGTGACATCCAGGGGACCCCCTTTGTCCCCAGGGCCCATTGTGGCACCATAGGGACCCCCTTTGTCACTGGGGCCCATTGTGACATCCCAGGACCCCCCCTGGTCCCCAGGCCCCATTGTGACATCCTGGGGACCCCCTTTGTCCCAAGACTTCATTGTGACATCCTGGGGACCCCCCTTGTCCTCAGGGTCCATTGTGACAGCCCAGGACCTTACATTGTCCCCAGGGCCTATTGTGATATCTGGGGGACCCCCTTGTTCCCAAGGCCCATCGTGACATCCTGGGGACCCACCCTTGTTCCCAGGGCCCATTGTGACATCCCAGGACCCCCCATTGTCCCCAGGGGCCATTGTGACATCCTGGGGATCCCTCCTTGTCCCCGGACCCATTGTGATGTCCCAGGACCCCCCATTGTCCCCAGAGCCCATTGTGACATCCTCTGCACCCCCTTGTCCCCAGGGCCCATTGTGACATTCAGGGGACCCCTCTTTGTCCCCAGGGCCCATTGTGACGTCCCAGGACCCCCCATTGTCCCCAGGACCTATTGTGACATTCAGGGGACCCCCTTTGTCACTGGGGCCCATTGTGACACCATGGAGACCCCCGCTTGTCCTCAGGGTCCATTGTGACATCCTGGGCACCCCCCATTTTCCCCAGGACCCATTGTGACATCCTGGCCATGCCCTTGCTCCCAGGGCCCGTTGTGGCACCATGGGGATTCCCCCTTTGTCCCCAGGGCCCATTGTGACTTTCAGGGGACCCCCCTTTGTCCCCAGGGCCCATTGTGGCACCATGGCAACCCCTTTTGTCCCCAGGGCCCATTGTGACATTCTTGGACCCCACTTTGTCCCCAGGGCCTATTGTGACACCATGGGGACCCCTCCTTGTCACTGGGGACCCATTGTGACACCATGGGGACCCCCCCTTGTCCTCAGGACTCATTCTCACATCCTGGACACCCCCCATTGTCCCCAGGGCCCATTTTGACATCCACTGCACCCCCTTGTCTCCAGGGCCCATTGTGACATTCAGGGGACCCCTCTTTGTCCCCAGGGCCCATTGTGACATCCTGGGGAACCCCCTTGTCCCCAGGGCCCATTGTGACGTCCCAGGACCCCCCATTGCCCCAGGGCCCATTGTCACATCCTCGGCAGCCCCTTGTCCCCAGGGCCCATTGTGACATTCAGGGGACCCCTCTTTGTCCCCAGGGCCCATTGTGACATCCTGGGGACCCCCCCTTGTCCCCAGGGCCCATTGTGACGTCCCAGGACCCCCATTGTCCCCAGGGCCCATTGTGACATTCAGGGGACCCCCCTTTGTCCCCAGGGCCCATTCTGATACCGTGGGGACCTCCTTTGTCCCCAGGGCCCATTGTGACATCCTGGGGACCCTCCTTGTCCGCAGAGCCCATTGTGACATCCAGGGGACCCCCTTTGTCCCCAGGGCCCATTGTGGCACCATGAGGACCCTCTTTGTCACTGGAGCCCATTGTGACATCCCATGACCCCCCTTTGTCCCCAGTGCTATTGTGAAATCCTGGGGACCCCTTTTGTCCCCAGGGCCCATTATGACACCATGGGGAACCCCTTTGTCACTGGGGGCCATTGTGACATTCCAGGATTCCACTTTGTCCCCAGGGCTCGTTCTGACACCTTGGGGACTCCCATTGTCCCCAGGGCCCATTGTGACATCCTGGGCAACCCCATTGTCCCCAGGGCCCATTGTGACATCTGGGGGACGCCCTTGTCCCCAGGACCCATCGTGGCACCGTGGGGACCCTCCTTGTCACTTGGGCCCATTGTGACACCATGGGGACGCCCCCGTTTGTCCCCAGTGCCCATTGTGACATCCTGCGGACCCCCCTTTGCCCCCAGGGCCCATTGTGACATTCAGGGGACCCACCATTGTCCTCAGGGCCCATTGTGAGGTCCCAGGACCCCCCATTGTCCGCAGGGCCCATTGTGACATCCTCGGCACCGCCTTGTGCCCAGGGCCCATTGTGACATTCAGGGGACCCCTCTTTGTCCCCAGGGCCCATTGTGACATCCTGGGGACCCCCCCTTGTCCCCAGGGCCCATTGTGACGTCCCAGGACCCGCCATTGTCCCCAGGGCCCTGTGTGACATCCTGGGGTGCCCTCCTTGTCCCCAGGGACCATTGTGACGTCCCAGGACCCCCCATTGTCCCCGGGGCCCATTGTGACATTCAGGGGCCCCCGTTTGTCACTGGGGCCCATTGTGACATCCCAGGACCCCACTTGTCCCCAGGACCCATCGTGACACTATAGGGACCCCACCTTGTGCCCAGTGACCATTGTGACACCGTGAGTACCACCCTTGTCCGCAGGGCTCATTGTGACATCCCAGGACCCCCTATTGTCTCCAGGGGCCATGGTGACATCCTGGGGACGCCCTTTGTCCCCAGGGCCCATTTTGACACCGTCGACACCCCCCTTTGTCCCCAGAGCCCATTGTGACATCCAGGGGACCCCCTTTGTCCCCAGGGCCCATTGTGGCACCATGAGGACCCCCATTGTCACTGGGGCCCATTGTGACATCCCAGGACCCCCCCTGGTCCCCAGGGCCCATTGTGACATCCCGGGGACCCCGCTTGTCCTCATGGTCCATTGTGACAGCCCAGGACCTTACTTTGTCCCCAGGGCCCATTGCGATATCTGGGGGACCCCCTTGTCCCCAGGGCCCATTGTGACACCATGGGGACCCCCCTTTTCCCCAGGGCCCATCGTGACATCCTGGGGACCCCCCTTTGTCCCCAGGGCCCATTGTGACATCCTGGGGTCCCCCCTTTGTCCCCAGGGCCCATTGAAATGTCCCAGGACCACCCTTTGTCCCCAGGGTTCATTGTGACATCCTGGGGACCCCATTTGTCCCCACGGCCCATTGTGGCACCATGGGGACCCCGTTTGTCGCTGGGGCCCATTGTGACATCCCAGGACCCCACTTTGTCCCCAGGGCTTATTGTGACACCATGGGGATCTCCCTTGTCCCCAGGGCCCATTGTGACATCCCATGACCCCTCTTTGTCCCCAGTGCTATTGTGAAATCCTGGGGACCCCTTTTGTCCCCAGGGCCCATTGTGGCACCATGGGGAACCCCTTTGTCACTGGGGGCCATTGTGACATTCCAGGATTCCACTTTGTCCCCGGGGCTCGTTCTGACACCTTGGGGACTCCCATTGTCCTCAGGGCCCATTTTGACATCTGGGGGACGCCCTTGTCCCCAGGACCCATCGTGGCACCGTGGGGACCCTCCTTGTCACTTGGGCCCATTGTGACACCATGGGGACCCCCCCTTTGTCCCCAGTGCCCATTGTGACATCCTGCGGACCCCCCTTTGTCCCCAGGGCGCATTGTGACATTCAGGGGACCCACAATTGTCCTCAGGGCCCATTGTGACGTCCCAGGACCCCCCATTGTCCCCAGGGCCCATTGTAACATCCTCGGCACCCCCTTGTCCCCAGGGCCCATTGTGACATTCAGGGGACCCCTCTTTGTCCCCAGGGCCCATTGTGACATCCTGGGGACCCCCCTTGTCCCCAGGGCCCATTGTGACGTCCCAGGACCCGCCATTGTCCCCAGGGCCCATTGTGACATCCTGGGGATCCCTCCTTGTCCCCAGGGCCCATTGTGACGTCCCAGGACCCCCCATTGTCCCCAGGGCCCATTGTGACATTCAGGGGCCCCCGTTTGTCACTGGGGCCCATTGTGACATCCCAGGACCCCACATTGTCCCCAGGGCCCATTGTGACATCCTGCGGACCCCCCTTTGCCCCCAGGGCCCATTTTGACATTCAGGGGACCCACCATTGTCCCCAGGGCCCATTGTGACATCCTGGGGATCCGTCCTTGTCCCCAGGGCCCATTGTGACGTCCCAGGACCCCCATTGTCCCCAGTACCTATTGTGACATTCAGGGGACCCCCTTTGTCACTGGGGCCCATTGTGACACCATGGAGACCCCCGCTTGTCCTCAGGGTCCATTGTGACATCCTGGGCACCCCCCATTTTCTCCAGGACCCATTGTGACATCCTGGCCACCCCCTTGCTCCCAGGGCCCGTTGTGGCACCATGGGGACACCCGCTTTGTCCCCAGGGCCCATTGTGGCACCATGGGGACCCCCTTTGACCCCAGGGCCCATTGTGGCACCATGGCAACCCCTTTTGTCCCCAGGGCCCATTGTGACATTCTTGGACCCCACTTTGTCCCCAGGGCCTATTGTGACACCATGAGGACCCCTCCTTGTCACTGGGGACCCATTGTGACACCATGGGGACCCCCCCTTGTCCTCAGGACTCATTCTCACATCCTGGACACCCCCCATTGTCCCCAGGGCCCATTGTGACATCCACTGCACCCCCTTGTCCCCAGGGCCCATTGTGACATTCAGGGGACCCCTCTTTGTCCCCAGGGCCCATTGTGACATCCTGGGGACCCCCCATTGTCCCCAGGGCCCATTGTGACGTCCCAGGACCCCCCATTGTCCCCAGGGCCCATTGTGACATCCTGTGGATCCCTCCTTGTCCCCAGGGCCCATTGTGACGTTTCAGGACCCCCCATTGTCCCCAGGACCCATTGTGAAATTCGGGGGACCCCAACTTGTCCCCAGGGCCCATTCTGATATCCTGGGGACACTCTTTGTCCCCAGGGCCCATTGTGACATCCCAGGACCCCCTTTGTCCCTGTCGAGGGTTAAGATTGCGGGGTGACAATCAAACCCTGGCAGATGTGTTGTCAACCTCCTCTCCCCCCCCAATTCCCCCTTTTTCCCCTCCCTCTCCCCCCTTCCCACTCAGCACAGGCGATCGGGAGGGGAAGAAGCACAGAGGGGAGAGAGCTGGAAAAGTTCAAGATGTTTTACTGATGCTACTGATAAGAACAGAGAAAATAATACAAATATACAAAACCAATCTTGTAAGTCTGAGCAACTGCGGAGCCAGCACCCAAAGTCCTGGATTGGACTCTGTAGCCAACCGGAGCTGGATTCAGTCTCTCACTGGCCTCCGTTCGCAGGGACGACCAGCAAGGTCCTCTCCTAATGTCAGCCATGAGGAAAAAAGGGCCGAGATCCTCGTGATCTCCCGCTTTTATATGAAGTATTCACGTGAACGGAATGTTATACACAGTTGGTCACCGGTTTCTCGTTGCCCCTCTCGCGAGATGTCCATCCGTGCTTATCAATAAGTTTTCATTCCATTGCTGGGTTTGCCAAAACATGTGTTGGGTTCTCCAGGAAAATGCAGCTAATATGAAGCTTGAGCTGACAGGCAAATTCACTAAAAGAGAAACTTGTTTTTAACAAAACCAGGACATTCCACCCCTTATAATATGACATTCACTGAATACTTAAACCTTATCAATACAATCTATCAATACAATCTAATTAATCACTACTACTATATATATATATATATATATATACATATGTACATATATACACAGGAGTAATTAATCAGTGGACCATCCTTTGAAAAGTTCATTAAGTTCATTTTGTCACCACAGTCTCCCAGGGCAGGGAAAATGGTCCAAGTGCATCTCATGACCCCTGTTGGTGGGTTAAGGACACCAACTTCCAAGAAGGTGTCGGGCGCCACTCGAAGAAGCCAGCGCTGGTTTCATCACCATTGTCTTGATCTGAAAGACACTTATTAAACATTGTTAGTGCGGCAATTCACATCGTACAGTTCAGCATTGCACATTTTCACCTAAAATCCAATCCCCTTGAGGTGCACACCGAACTTCTCCATCCTTAAGCATCACCCACCAGGTGCTGCCAGGTCCCTGGGCAAAAACAATCCCACGAATAGGTTTGCCTGTGCCTGAGGCAGGAGGAACCCAGACTGCCTTTCCTAAGATATTTTTCATGTGTACTACAGGGACTTTATCTCCTTCTACAGTCCATAGAATTTCTGATTGGGCAGGCCCGGCTCGATTGGTTGATCCCCTGGTGTTGACCAACCAAGTGGCTTTTGCTAAATGTGAATCCCAGTTTTTAAAGGCTCCACCAGCCAGTGCCTTTAGTGTAGTTTTTAACAAACCATTGTACCTTTCAGTTTTCCCAGAGGCTGGTGCATGATATGGAATATGATATACCCACTCAATACCATGTTCTTTGGCCCAATTGTCTATAATACTGTTTTTGAAATGAGTACCATTGTCTGATTCAATTCTTTCTGGCGTACCCGGCCACCAAAGGACTTGCTTCTCAAGGCCCAAGATGGTATTTCGGGCTGTAGCATGAGGTACGGCAGATGTTTCCAACCATCCAGTGGTTGCTTCCACCATTGTAAGTACATAACGCTTACCTTGACGTGTTTGTGGAAGTGTAATATAATCAATCTGCCAAGCTTCTCCATACTTATACTTTAACCATCGCCCCCCATACCATACAGGCTTTAACCGTTTCGCTTGTTTGATTTCGGTGCAAGTTTCACATTCATGAATAACGTGTGAAACAGTGTCCATAGTTAAATCCACCCCTCGATCACGAGCCCATTTTCATGTTGCATCTCTACCTTGATGCCCTGAAGCACCATGGGCCCACCGAGCTAGGAAAAGTTCACCTTTATGTTGCCAGCCCAAGTCCACCTCAGCTACTTTAATCTTAGCAGCTTGATCTGCTTGTTGGTTGTTTCGATGTTCCTCGGTGGCTTGACTTTTAGGCACATGAGCATCTACATGACCAACTTCCCCAGGCAGGCTCTCCAGCCGAGCAGCAATGTCTTCCCACAGCGTGGTTCCCAATGGTTTCACCTCTGCGCTGCCAGTTACTTTTCTTCCATTGCCGTAGCCACCCCCACAAGGCATTTGCTCCCATCCATGAGTCAGTATAGAGACAAAGCATTGGCCACTTCTCTCGTTCAGCAATGTCCAAAGCCAGCTGGATGGCTTTCACTGCTGCAAACTGACTGGATTCACCTTGTCCTTCAGTGGCTTCTGTAACTTGTCGTGTGGGACTCCACACAGCAGCTTTCACCGTCGATGTTTTCCTACAGACGACAGGATCCACCTGTGAACAGTGCACACTGCTTATCAGTCTCTGAAAGCGGATTATATGGTGGTGCTTCTTCAGCACGTTTTACTTCCTCCTCATCTGGAGACATCCCAAAGTCTTTGCTTTCTGGCCAGTCTGTAATCACTTCTAATATCCCTGGACGGTTGGGACTTCCAATCCGAGCTCATTGCGTGATCAGTGCAATCCATTTACTCCATGTAACTTCGGCTGCATGATGTGGAGAGGGAACCGTCCCTTTGAACACCCAGCTCAGCACCGGCAGTCGAGGTACCAGGAGGAGCTGTGCTTCAGTGCCCATCACTTCTGAAGCAGCTCGAACTCCTTCATATGCTGCCAGTATCTCCTTTTCAGTTGCAGTACAGTTGGCCTCAGATCCTTTGTATCCTCGACTCCAAAAACCTAAGGGTCGACCTCGGGTTTCTCCTGGTGCTTTCTGCCAGAGGCTCCAGGTAAGTCCATTATCTCCGGCTGCGGTGTAGAGCACATTTTTAACATCTAGTCCAGTTCGAACTGGTCCAAGGGCCACCGCATGAGTTATCTCACGCTTCATTTGTTCAAAGGCTTGGCGTTGTTCAGGGCCCCACTCAAATTGGTTCTTTTTTACGAGTCACTCGATAGAGAGGCTCACAATGTGGCTGTAGTCAGGAATGTGCATTCTCCAAAAACCTACAACGCCCAAGAAAGTCTGTGTCTCCTTTTTATTAGTAGGTGGAGACATTGCTGCAGTTTTGTTGATCACCTCCATTGGGATCTGACAATGGCCATCTTGCCATTTTATTCCTAAAAACTGGATCTCCCGTGCATGTCCCTTGACCTTGCTTCGTTTTATGGCAAAACCAGCATCCCAAATAATCTGAATTATTCTCTCACCTTTTTTGAAGACTTCTTTCGCTGTGTCGCCCCATACGATGATGTCATCAATATACTGCAAGTGTTCTGGAGCTTCACCTTGCTCCAGCGTGGTCTGGATCAGCCCATGGCAGATGGTAGCACTGTGGTCCCTGGGGTCATTGGTTGGGTCATGGAGTCACTGGTTGGGTGATGGGGTCATTAGTTGAATAATGGGGTCATTGGTTGAATGATGGGGTCATTGGTTGGGTCATGGGGTCACTGATTGGGTGATGGGGTCATTGGTTGAATGATGGGGTCATTGGTTGGGTTGTGGAGTCACTGATTGGGTGATGGGGTCACTGGTTGGGTTCAGGATTGGTTGGTTGGATGATGATGATGGTGGTTGGATGATGATGGTGGTGGTTGGATGATGATGGTGGTGGTTGGATGATGATGGTGGTTGGATGATGATGGTGCTCTATGCCAAGGATGCACGGAGCATCTGGGCCAGTCCCAAGGGGATGCTTTTGGATATTGGGGTGCAGGGCTTTGGTGTGAAGGTTCGGGAGACAGACTTTTGGGTGCAGGGATTTGGGCACCAAGAGTTCTGGGTGCAGCATTTGGGTCTGCAGGGTTCAGGTGTTCAAGACCTGGGGGTGCAGGACTTGTGGGCTGGAGGATTTGAGGGTGCAGGGATTTGGGGTGAGGGATTTCAGGGTGCCAGTTATGGGGGGGAAGGATCTGGGGTACAGGTTTTGGGGGTGCAGGGTTAAGGGGTTTAGGATTTTGGGGTGCACAGTTTAGGGTGCACGTTCTGGGCATGTATGATTTGAGAGTGCAGGGCTTTGGGGTACAGGATTTGGGGTGCAGGGTTTTGGGGTCAGGATCTGGGGGTGCAGGGTGTTGGGGAGAAGGATTTGGGGGTGCAGCATTTTGAAGTGCAGGGTTTGGAGGAGGGAGGTTTTGGGGGTGAAGGATTTGGTGGTGCTGGTTTTGGGGGTGCAGTGTTAAGGGCGTGGAGGATTAGTGGTGCAGGATTTGTGGGGTTCAGGATTTGGGGGTGCAGGGTATGGGAGGGAAGGATCTGGGGCTTCAGGATTTGGGGGTGCACTGTTGGGGGTGCAGGGTTTAGAAGTCAGGTCTAAGAGTGCAGAGTTTGGGGTGCAGGGATTTGGGGGGAAATTTAAGGTTGCAGAGTGTGGGGTGCACAGGACTGGGGCACAGGATTTGGGGGTGCGGGGTTTCAGGGTTCAGGATTTGGAGGTGTGGAGTTTTGGGGTGCAGGGGATGGGGTGAAGGATTTGAGGCTGCAGGGTGGTGGGGGAAGGATTTGGGGGTGAGAGATTTGGGGTGCAGGATTTGGGGGTGCAGAGTTTTGGGAGGCAAGGATCTGGGGCTGCAGGATTTGGGGGTTCAGTGTTTAGGGCAGCACAATCTTGGGGTGCAGGGGTCTGCACTGAAGGGTTTGGTAGAGCAGGATTTGGGGGTGCAGGACTTTCGGGTGAGGTTTGGGGGTGCAGGGTTCATGTGTTCAGGAACTGGGGGTGCAGGATTTGAGGGTGCAGGGCTCTGGGTGCAGAGTTTGGGAGTTCAGGGTTTGGGGTGCAGGGTTTTTGGCAGGAGGATCTGAGGGTGCAGGATCTGGGGGGCAGGATTTGGGGTTCAGCATTTTCAGTGCAGGTTTTGGGGGGACTTGATTTTAGGGTGCTCGCTTTGGGCTGCAGGATCTGGGTGCAGGATTTAGGGTTCGGGGTTCAGGGATGCAGTGAAGTGCGGGATCTGGGGTGCTCGATTTTGGGGTGCAGAGTCTTGCAGGAAGGATCTGGGGGTGCAGGGTTTAGGGTGCAGAATTTGGGGGTGTAGGGTTTTAGGGAGAAAGGCTTGGGGGTGCAGGTCTAGGGGGGTAAAATTTGGGGGCAAAGGGTTTGAAGGAGCAGGATTTGGGGTGCAGGATTTGGGGGTGCAGAGTTTGGGCGTGCAGTGCTAAGGTGGTGGAGGGTGCAGGGTTTGTAGTGAAGGTTTTGGGGTGCAGGATCTGGGGGTGCAGGATTTGGGCATGAATACTTTCGGGGTGCAGGATTTGAGGATGCAAAATCTGATGGTGCAAGGTTTGGGTGTTCAAGATGTAGGCGAGCAGGATCTTGGGTTTTGGGGCACAGGGCTGGGTGAGGCCAGATTTGGGGTGCAGGTCTGGGTGAGGGATCTGGGGGTGCAGGGTTTGGTAGTGCGGGAATTGAGGGTGCAGAGTTTGGGCGGCAGGGCTTGGGGGAGCAGGAGTTTGGGGTTCAGAACCTGTGGGTGCAGAGTTTGGGGTGCAGAACCCGTGGGTACCGGGTTTGGGGAGGCAGAATTGGGGGTGCAGGGTTTTGGAGTTCAGGACATGGGGTTGAGGATTTGGGGGTGCAAGGTTTGGAAGTGCATTGATTAGGGGGAAGGATTTAGGGTGGTGGGATTTGGGGGCACGGGGTTTGGGGGTCAGCATTTGGGGGTGCAAAGCTTAGGGGGCAGCGTTTTGAGTGCAAGTTGGGGGAGGACTTGATTTTAGGGTGCAGGGTTTGGGGTGCGAGTTTGGGGATGGCAGCATTTCGGGTATACAGTTTGGGGGTGCAGGGTTTTGGGGAGCAGTATCTGGGGGTACAGGATTATGGGATGTGCAGGGTTTGGGGGCGCAGGGTTCAGGGTTGCAGGGTTTGGTATCACAGGTTTGAGGGGTTCATGGCTTGGGAGGAAGGATTTGGGGGTGCAGAATTTAGGGGTGCACGTTTTAAGGGTGCAGAGCTTAGGGGGAAGAATCGGAGATGTAGGGGTTTTGGGGACATTATCTGGGGGTCAGGATTTGGGGTGCAGGGTTTTGAGGTGCAGGGTTCAGGTGTTCAGGGTTTGAGGAAAGGATCTGGAGGTGCAGGGCTTTGGAGTGGAGGATTTTGGGGTGCAGGGTTAGTTGGGATTTGGGGTTGCAGGGATTTGGGGTGCAGGGTTTGGTGGTGCATTGGTTTTGGGGGTGGAGGACTGGGGGACACAGGGTTTCAGGGTGCAGGATGTGGGGGTGCAGGATTTGGGAGTGCAGAGTTGGGGGGCAGAATTTTTGGTGCAGGGCTTTGGGGTACAGGACTTGGGGGTGCAGGGGTTTGGGTGGGGAATTTGGGGTGCAGGGTGTTGAGGAAGGATCTGGGGGTGCATTGTTTGGGGGGCTGGATGAGGAGGTGCACGATTTAGGGCTGCAGAGCCTGGGGGGCAGGGGTTTGTTGGCAGAATGTGGGGCTGCGGGGTTCTGGGGTGCAGAGTTTGGGAGATCAGGGGTTTGGGGTGCAGGGGTTTGGGGGGAAATTTAACGTTGCGCAGTGTGGGTTGCATTGGTTTTGGGGTGAAGGATTTGGGGGTGCGGGGTTTGGGGGTCAGGATCTGGGGGTGAAAGGCAGTGGGGAAGGATCTGGGGGTGAGATATTTGGGGTGCAGGGTTTGGGATGCCAGGTTTGGGGTGAAGGGTTTGGGGGCAAGGATCTGGGGTGCAGGATTAGGGCAATCAGGGCTGGGGGGATAAGTTTGTGTGGGGCAGAATTTCGGGGTGCAGGGTCTGGGTGGGCAGGATTTCGGGGCATCCGGGCTTGGGAGTGCAGGATTTTGGAGTACAGGGTTTGGGGGTGCAGGCTTGGGGAGGCAGAATTTGGGGGTGCAGGTTTGGAAGGGTCAGGACCTCGGGGGGCACAGTTTGGACAGCACAATGGGGGGTGCAGGATTTGGGAGAGAAGGATCTGGGGGGGCAGGGTTTGGGCTGAAGGGTTTGGTAGGGCAGGGGTTGGGGGAGCAGGATTTGCGGGTTCAGAACCTGAGGGTGCAGGGTATTGGGGAGCAGGATCTAGAAGGGCAGGGTTTGGGGGTGCAGGATTTTGGGGAGCAGAGTTTGGGGGTTCATGACGTGGGGATGGAGGAATTCGGGGTGCAGGGTTTGTGGGTGCAGGGTTCACATGTTTAGGACTTGGGGGTGAAGAATTTAGGTGTGCAGGGGTCTGGGGTGCTGGGTTTTGGGGTGCAGGATCAGGGGGTGCAAGGTTTGGAAGTGCAGGGTTTTGGGGCGCAGGGTTTGGGAAATCAAGGTTTGGGGTTCCAGGATTTGGGGGTGCAGTGTTAGGGGGTGAATGCTTTCGAGGGGCAGGGTTTGGGGGTGTATGATCTGGGGGTGAAGGGTTTCAGGGTGCAGGGTCAGGGGGAAGGATTTGGGGGGCAGGGTTAGGTGGGATGTGGGGCTGCAGGGTTTAAGTGTGCAGGATTTTGGGATGTAGGGGTTTGTAGTGCAAGGTTCGGTAGGGCAGGATTTGGGGGTGCAGGGCTTTGGGGTGAGGGATTTCAGGGTGCCGGGTTTGGGAGGGAAGGATCTGGGGGTACAGGTTTTGGGGCTTCGGGCTTTTAGGGTGCAACTTGTGGAGTACGGGGTTTCAGGGTGCAAGGTTCAGTGGTGCAGGGGTTTGGGGGTGAAGGGTTTGGGGAGACAGAATTGGGGGTGCAGGGTTTGGGATTGCAGGGTGTTGGGGGAAGGATCTGGGGGTACAAGGTTTGGGGTAGCAGGGTTTTGGGGAGCAGGGTTTCGGGGTCAGGCTTTAGGGGGACAGGGTTTGGGGGGCAGGGCCGGGAGGGATGATTTGGGGGTGCAGGGTTTAGGGCAGCAGGATCTTGGGGTGAAGGGGTTTGGGGTGAAGGGTTGGGTAGGACAGGATTTGGGGTGCAGGTTTTTAGGGTGCAACTTGTGGGGGCAGGATTTGGGGTACAGGGGTTTGGGAGTGCAGGTCTTGGGAAGGCAGAATTGGGGTGTAGATTTTGGGTGTTCAAGACCTTGGGGTGCAGGGTTAAGGGGTGCAGGGTTCTGGGGTGCAGTGTTCTGGGGGTGCAGGGTATTGGGGTGCAGGACTTGGGGTTGCAGGAGGCAGGATCTGGGGCGCAGCTTTTGAAGTTGCAGGTTTTGGGGGTGCAAGATCTGGAGAGTCAGGATTTGGGGTGCACTGTTTGGGGGAGCATGGTTTAGGGTGCACAAGTTTTGGGAGTGCGTGATTTGAGAGTGCAGGGCTTTGGGGTGCAGGATCTGGGGGTGCAGGGTGTTGGGGAGAAGGATTTGGGGGTGCAGCATTTTGAAGTGCAGGGTTTGGAGGAGGGAGGTTTTGGGGGTGCAAGATTTGGTGGTTCAGGTTTTGGGGGTGCAGTGTTAAGGGGGTGGAGGATTAGGGGTGCAGGGTTTGGGGGTTCAGGATTTGGGGCTGCAGGGTATGGGAGGGAAGGATCTGGGGCTTCAGGATTTGGGGTTGCACTGTTTGGGGTGCAGGGTTTAGAAGTCAGGTCTCAGAGTGCAGGGTTTGGGGTGCAGGGGCTTGGGGGGAAATTTAAGGTTGCAGAGTGTGGGGTGCACAGGACTGGGGCACAGGATTTGGGGGTGCGGGGGTTCAGGGTTCAGGATTTGGAGGTGTGGAGTTTTGGGGTGCAGGGTATGGGGGTGTAGGGCTGGGGCTGCAGGCTTTGGGGGGAAGAATATTGGGGTGCATGGTTTAGGGGCACAGGGGCTTGGGGGGAACGATTTGGGGCTGCAGGGTTTGAAGTGCAGGGTTTAAGGGGGCAGGGTTTGAAGTGCAAGGTTCGGTGGTTCGGGATTCTGGGGTGCTGGGATTTGAGGTGAAGGATCTGGGGGTGCAGGATTTAGAGGTGCAGGATCTGAGGATGCAGGATCTGGGGAGCAGGACCTTGGGGAGCAGCACCTTGGGGTGAGGGTTCGGGGTGCAGGGTTTGAGGGTGCAGGGTTTCAGGGTGCAGGGTTCGGGGTGCAGGGTTTGAGGGTGCAGGGTTTCGGGGTGCAGGGTTCCCGTGTTCAGGGAGTGTGGCTGCCAGGTTTGGGGGCACAATTTGCAGGTGCAGGGTTTGAAGGTTCAGGACTTGAGGCTGCAGGATGTGGGGGTTCAAGGTTTGGGGTGCAGGGTTTGGGGGTGGATGATTAGGGGGTGCAGACTTTGGAATTCAGGATCTTGGGGTGCAGGGGTCTGCACTGAAGGGTTTGGTAGAGTAGGATATGGGGGTGCAGGACTTTAGGGTGGGGTTTGGGGGTGCAGGGTTCATGTGTTCAGGAACTGGGGGTGCAGGGTTTGAGGGCTTTGGGTGCCGAGTTTGGGAGTTCAGGGTTTGGGGTGCAGGATTTTTGGCAGGAGGATCTGAGGGTGCAGGATCTGGGGGGGAGGATTTGGGGTTTCAGGGTTCAGGGATGCATTGGTTTGAAGTGCGGGATCTGGGGTGCCCTATTTTGGGGTGCAGAGTCTTGCAGGAAGGATCTGGGGGTGCAAGAATTGGGTGAGCAGGATATGGGGGTGTAGGGTTTTAGGGTGAAGGGCTTGGGGGTGAAGGTCTTAGGGGACAAAATGGGAGGGCAAAGGGTTTGGAGGAGCAGGATTTGGGGGTGCAGGATTTGGGGGTGCAGGATTTGAGTATGGCGTGTGGGGAGGCAGGATTGGGGGGGCTGCATTTGGGGTGCAGGATTTGAGGGTTCAGTGCTTACAGTATCTGGATCTGGGGGTGCAGTTTTTGGAGGTGCAGTTTGGGTGAGAAGGATCTGGGGATGCAGGATTTGGGGGTGCAGGGTTTGGGGGTGCAGGGTGTTGAGGTGTAGGGTTTGGGGGGCAGGATCTGGGGGTGTGGGATTTAGGGGTGTAGGGTTGGGGGTGAAGGGTTTGGGGGACAGAATTTTGAGGTGAAGGGTTTGTCAGTACAGGGTCTTGGGGTGAGGGGGTTTGGGGTGAAGGGTTGGGTAGGGCAGGATTTGGGGGTGCAGGACTATGGGCTGAGGGTTTGGGGTTGCAGGGTTCACATGTTCAGGAACCAGGGTTGCAGGGTTTTGGGGTGCAGGGTTGGGGGAATATTTGAGGTACAGGATTTGGGGTGTAGGGTTTGGAGGTGGAAGAATTTGGAGGTTCGTGGTTGGGGCACGCAGAGTTAGGGGCTGCAGGATCTGGGGTGCAGGGTTTGGGGGGCACTGTTTTGGGGGGAAGGATTTGTCGGATACAGGGTTTAAGGCTTTAGGATTTGGAGATGTAAAATTTTGGGGTGCAGGAGGTGCAGGGTCTGGGGTTGCAGGATTTGGGGTGCAGTGTGTGGGGGTGCAAGATCTTGGGGTGTACGAGCTTTGGGTGTGGGATTTGAAGGAAAATTATTTGGGGGTGCAGGGACTGGGGGTATAGGGTTTTGGGGTTGCTGTGTTTGGAGATTTGTGACTTGGGTGTCAAGGATTTGGGGTGCAGGGTTTGAAGTGCAGGGCTAAAGGGGGCAGGATTTGGAGGTGCAAGATTTGGTGGTCTGGGGTACTGGGGTGCAGGGTTTTGGGGTGCGGGATTTCGGGGTGCAGGTTTCACGTCTTTAGGAACTGGGCGGGGAGGGTTTCTTGGTGCGGACTTTTGAGTGCAAGTTTGAGGGGCCTTGATTTTGGGGTGCATGGTTTGGGGGGCAGGATTCCGGGTGTAAGGTTTTGAGGTGCAGGACTTGGGGGTGCAGGTTTCACACGTTAAGGAACTGGGGCTGCAGAGGTTGGGGGTGCAGCGTTGTGGGCTGCAGGGTTGAAGGGTGCAGGATTTAGGGGTACAGGTTTTGGGGGTGCAGGAGCTGGGGGTGCAGACTGTAGGGATCAGAATTTGGGGGTGCAGGGTTCTGGGGTGCAGGATCTGGGTGAGCAGGCTGTTGGGGTACAGAACCTTGTAGTTCAGTGTTTAGAGGCAGGATTTGGGGGTGCAGGGTTTGGGGTGAGGGGTTCAGGTGTTCAGCACCTGGGGGTGCAGGACCTGAGGGTTGGAGGATTTGGGGGTGCAGGAATTTGGGGGTGCAGGGATATGGGTGCAACTTGTGGGGTGCAAGGTTTTGGGTATAGGGTTTTGGGGTGCAGAGTTTTGGGGGGGAGGATTGGGGGAGCAGGGTTTTGGGGTGCAAGGTTCAGTGGTGCAGGGTTCTGGGGGTGCAGGGTTTAGCGCCAGAATTGGGGGTGCAGGGTTTGGGATTGCAGGGTGTTGGGGGAAGGATCTGGGGGTACAAGATTGGGGGTAGCAGGGTTTTGGGGAGCAGGGTTTCGGGGTCAGGCTTTAGGGGGACAGGGTTTGGGGGGCAGGGTTGGGAGGGATGATTTGGGGGTGCAGGGTTTAGGGCAGCAGGATTTTGGGGTGAAGGGGTTTGGGCTGAAGGGTGGGTAGGACAGGATTTGGGGGTGCAGGATTTTAGGATGCAACTTGTGGGGGCAGGATTTGGGGTCCAGGAGGTTGGGGGTGCAGGGTTTGGGGTGTAGGATTTAGTGGAGCAGGGACTGGGGGTGAAGGTCTTGTGGAGGCAGAATTGGGGGTGCAGATTTTGGGTGTTCAGGACCTGGGGGTGCAGGATTTGGGGATGTAGGTTTTGGGGGGTAGATTTTGGGGTGCTGGGTTCGGGACATGGGTCTGGAGGATTTGGGGGTGCAGGGTTAAGGGGTTTAGGATTTTGGGGTGCACAGTTTAGGGTGCACGTTCTGGGCCTGTATGATTTGAGAGTGCAGGGCTTTGGGGTACAGGATTTGGGGTGCAGGGTTTTGGGGTCAGGATCTGGGGGTGCAGGGTGTTGGGGAGAAGGATTTGGGGGTGCAGCATTTTGAAGTGCAGGGTTTGGAGGAGGGAGGTTTTGGGGGTGAAAGATTTGGTGGTTCAGGTTTTGGGGGTGCAGTGTTAAGGGGGTGGAAGTTTAGGGGTGCAGGGTTTGGGGGTTCAGGATTTGGGGGTGCAGGGTATCGGAGGGAAGGATCTGGGGCTTCAGGATTTGGGGGTGTACCGTTTGGGGGTGCAGGGTTTAGAAGTCAGGTCTAAGAGTGCAGGGTTTGGGGTGCAGAGTGTGGGGTGCATAGGACTGGTGCACAGGATTTGGAGGTGTGGAGTTTTGGGGTGCAGGGGTTGGGGGTGAAGGATTTGAGTCTGCAGGGTGGTGGGGGAAGGATTTGGGGGTGAGAAATTTGGGGTGCAGGATTTGGGGGTGCAGAGTTTTGGGAGGCAAGGATCTGGGGCTGCAGGATTTGGGGGTTCAGTGTTTAGGGCAGCACAACCTCGGGGTGCAGGGGTTTGCAGTGAAAGGTTTGGTAGGCAGGATTTGGGGTGCAGGATTCTGGGGTGCTGGGTTTGGGGTACAGGATTTGGTGTTGCAGGGATGGGGTTGAAGGGCTTGGGTTTCCAGGCCTTTGAGGTGCAGGATTTGGAGGTGCAAGGTTTGGGAGGGAATTCTTTGGGGTGCAGGGTTTGGGGTTCCAGGAGGTGGGGGAAGGACCTTGGGGTGTAGGGTTTGGGGGGGCGGGGTTTTGGGGGAAGGATTTGGGGGTGCAGGGTTTTGAAGTGCAGCGTTTCAGGGGAGCATGATTTTGGGGGTGCACATGTGGGGTCCAGGTTTGGGGGGTGCAGAGTTTGTGAATGGAGGATTTTGGGGTGCAGGGTTTGGGACTGCCTAATTTGGGGGTGCAGTGTTTGGGTGTTCAGGACCTGGGGGTGCTGCGTTTGGGAATGCAGGCTTTGGGGGTGCAGGGCTCAGGATTTGGGAGGGCAGGATTAGGGGTGTGAGATTTCAGGGTTTAGGGGTGCAAAGTTTGGTAGGGCTGAATTTAGGGGTGCAGGATTTGGGGTGTAGGGTTTGGTGCTGTGAGATTTGGGGGTGCAGGGTTTGGGGGTGCAAGATTTGAGGGTGCAAGGTTTGGGTGTTCAAGATTTAGGGGAGCAGGATCTTGGGATGCAGGGTTTGGGGGTGCAGGGCTTTTGGGTGAGGGATTTAGGGTTCAGGCTTAGGGGTGCAGGGTTTGGGGGTGCAGGGTGTTGGGGAAGGATTTGGGGGTACAGGGTTTGGAGGTGCAGTCGTTCAGGGATCAGGGTTTGGGGGGCAGAATTTGGGGTGCAGGGTTTGGGATGGCAGCATTAGGGGGAGCAAGACTGTGGGGTGCAGGGGTTTGGGGTGAAGGGTTTGGTAGGGCACGATTTGGGGTGCAGGCTTTAGGAAGGAAGGAAGGAAAGAAGGATCTGGAGGTGCAGGATTTGGTGTGCAGGGTTTAGGGGTGCAGGATTTAAGGGTGCGGGGGTTTGGGTGAAGGGCTTGGTAGGGCAGGAATTTGGGGTGCAGGGTTTGGGGGTGCAGGGTTGTGAAGTGCAGAGATTTGCAGGTGCAAGATCTGGGATTGTAGGGTTTGGGGGTGTAGGATCCGGGGAGCAGGGTTTGGGGTGCAGAACCTTGTTGTTCAGGGTTTAGAGGCAGGATTTGGGGGTGCAGGGCTTTGGGGTGAGGAGTTGCGGGTGCAGGGTTCAGGACTTGGGGGTTGCAGGATTTGGGGGTGCAGGGTTGGGTAAGGAAGGATCTGAGGGCGCAGGGTTTGAAGTTTCAGGACTTGGGGTGCAGGATTTGGGGGTACAGGATTAATGGGTGTAGGGTGTTTGGGGAAAGGATTTGGGGGTGCAGGGTTTTGAAGTGCAGGGTTTAAAGGGGCAGGATATGGGGTGAACGATTTGGGGGTGCACATTTTTGGGGTGTGCAAGATTTGAGAGTGCAGGGATTTGGGGTGAGCGATTTCAGGGTGCCAGGTTTGGGGGGGAAGGATCTGCGGGTGCAGGGTTTGTCAGTGCATTGATTGGGGGTCAGAATTTGGGGGTGCAGGGTTTGTGGGGTAGGATTTTGGGTGCAGGGTTTGGGGAGCAGGATCTGGGGGTGATGGAATTGGTTGAAAGGTTTCGTGGTGCCGGCTTTGGGGGAGCAGAGTTCAGGGGTGCAAGGTTTTGGGGGACAGGTTTGGACATAAAAGATTCGGGGGCGAATGGTTTGGGGGAACGATTTGGGGGTGCAGGATTTGGGGGTGCAGGATTTGGTATTACAGGTTTTGGGGAATCATGGCTTGGGAGGAAGGATTTAGGGGTGCAGGGTTTCAAGATGCAGGATTTGGGGTGCAGTATTTGGGGTTGCAGGTTTGGGGGTGCAAGTTGTGGGGCGGCAGGATATCGGGTATAGGGTTCTGGGCTGCAGGGTTTGGGGGTGCAGGATTTCAACGTGCAGGGTTCTGGGGTGCAGTATCTGGGGGTCCAGGGTTTGGCAGTGCATTGGCTTTGGGGGTTGAAGGATTTGGGGGTGCAGGGTTTAGGAATGCAGGATTTGGGGGTGCAGGATTTGGGGGTGCAGAGTTAGGGGGCAGGATTTTCAGTGCAGGGCTTCAGGGCACAGAACTTGGTGGTGCAGGATCTGGGGGTGCAGGTTTGCGGTGGGGAATTTGGGGGTGCAGGGTGATGAGGAAGGATCTGGGGGTGCAATATTTGGGCTTTAAGGGCTTAGGGGGGCAGGATCTGGCAGTGCAGAGTTTGGGGACAGGATCTGGGGGTGCAGCGATTGGGGTTACAGGTTTTGGGGGTGCAGGGTTAAGGGAATTGTTTGAGGTGCAGGGTTATGAGAGTGCAGGATTTCTGGGTGCAGAGTTTGGGGTGCTGGGTATGGGGCAGCAGGATCTGGGGGTGCAGGTTTTGGGGGTGCATTCATTTGGGGGGAGGATCTGGGGGTGCAGGGTTTAAGGGTTCAGGATTTGGAGGTGTAGGGTTTTGGGGTACAGGGTTCTGGGTGGAGGTTTTGGGGTGAAAGATTTGGGGGTGCAGTGTTAAGGGGTGGAGGCTTAGAGGTGCAAGATTTGGGGGTGCAGAGTTTTCGTGTGTCTGATTTGGGGGTGCAGGGTCTGGGAGTGCAAGATCCTGGAATTCAGGATCTGGGGGTTCAGGATTTGGGGGTGCAGGGTATGGGAGGGAAGGATCTGGGGCTTCAGGATTTGGGGGTGCACTGTTTGGGGGTGCAGGGTTTAGAAGTCAGGTCTAAGAGTGCAGCGTTTGGGGTGCAGGGGCTTGGGGGGAAATTTAAGGTTGCAGAGTGTGGGGTGCACAGGACTGGGGCACAGGATTTGGGGGTGCGAGGTTTCAGGGTTCAGGATTTGGAGGTGTGGAGTTTTGGGGTGCAGGGGATGGGGGTGAAGGATTTGAGGCTGCAGGGTGGTGGGGGGAGGATTTGGGGGTGAGAGATTTGGGGTGCAGGATGTGGGGGTGCAGAGTTTTGGGAGGCAGGGATCTGGGGCTGCAGGATTTGGGGGTTCAGTGTTTAGGGCAGCACAACCTCGGGGTGCAGGGGTTTGCAGTGAAAGGTTTGGTAGGCAGGATTTGGGGTGCAGGATTCTGGGGTGCTGGGTTTGGGGCACAGGATTTGGTGTTGCAGGGATGGGGTTGAAGGGCTTGGGTTTCCAGGCCTTTGAGGTGCAGGATTTGGAGGTGCAAGGTTTGGGAGGGAATTCTTTGGGGTGCAGGGTTTGGGGTTCCAGGAGGTGGGGGAAGGACCTTGGGGTGTAGGGTTTGGGGGGCAGGGTTTTGGGGGAAGGATTTAGGGGTGCAGGGTTTTGAAGTGCAGCGTTTCAGGGGGGCATGGTTTTGGGGGTGCACATGTGGGGGTCCAGGTTTGGGGGGTGCAGAGTTTGTGAATGGAGGATTTTGGGGTGCTGGGTTTGGGACTGCCTAATTTGGGGGTGCAGTGTTTGGGTGTTCAGGACCTGGGGGTGCTGCGTTTGGGAATGCAGGCTTTGGGGGTGCAGGGCTCAGGATTTGGGAGGGCAGGATTAGGGGGTGTGAGATTTCAGGGTTTAGGGGTGCAAAGCTTGGTAGGGCTGAATTATAGGGGTGCAGGATTTGGGGGGCAGGGTTTGGTGCTGCAGGATTTCGGGGTGCAGGGTTTGGGGGCTTAAGGTTAGGGTGTTCAAGATTTAGGGGAGCAGGATCTTGGGGTGCAGGGTTTGGGGGTGCAGGGCTTTTGGGTGAGGGATTTAGGGTTCAGGCTTAGGGGTGCAGGGTTTGGGGGTGCAGGGTGTTGGGGAAGGATTTGGGGGTACAGGGTTTGGAGGTGCAGTGTTTCAGGGATCGGGGTTTGGGGGGCAGAATTTGGGGTGCAGGGTTTGGGATGGCAGGATTAGGGGGAGCAAGACTGTGGGGTGCAGGGGTTTGGGGTGAAGGGTTTGGTAGGGCACGATTTGGGGTGCAAGCTTTAGGAAGGAAGGAAGGAAAGAAGGATCTGGAGGTGCAGGATTTGGTGTGCAGGGTTTAGGGGTGCAGGATTTAAGGGTGCGGGGGTTTGGGTGAAGGGCTTGGTAGGGCAGGAATTTGGGGTGCAGGGTTTGGGGGTGCAGGGTGTTTTGGGAACGATCTGGGGGTACAGGGTTTGGGGTGCTGGGTTTGGGGGTTAAAGGATTTGCGGGGGAAGGGTTCAGGTGTTCAGGACCTGGGCGTGCAGGCTTTGCGGGTTCAAGGTTCCAGGTGCATTGTTTGGGGGGAGAGGACTTGGGGGTGCAGAGTTTTGGGGTGCAGGGCTTGTGAGAGAGGAATCGGGGGTGCAGGATTTGGGGGTTCAGGGTTTAGGGTAGCAGGATCTTGGGGTGCAGGATATGGGGGTGCAGTGTTTTGGGGGTCAGGATCTGGGGGTGCATGATTTGGGGGCTCAGGGTTTGGGGATGAAGGGTCTTGGGGTGCTGGGCTTTGGGCTGCAGTGTTGGGGGGCAGGTTTTGGGGTGCAGGGTTTGGGGGCAGGTTTTGCGTGTTCAGGAACTGGGGATGCAGGATTTTGCGTTGAAGGGCTCTGGGGTGCCGGGGTTGGCCTGCAGGGATTGGGGTGCAGTATTTTGGGGTGCAGGGGTTTGGGGTTCAGGACCTGGGGGTGCAGGGTCTTAGGGAACCGGATTTCAGGGGTGCAGGATTTAAGGGGTGCAGGGGCTTTGGGAGAGGGATTTGGGCTTCAGGGTCTGAGGGGTGCAGGGTTTGGTGGGGAAGGGTTTGGGGTGCCTGGTTTAGGGTTGCAGGATCTGGGGTGCAGGGTTTGGAGGTGCCGGGGTTTTGGGGGGCAGGATATAGGGGTGCAGGATTTGAGGGTGCAGGGTTGTGGAGTGCAGAGATTTGCAGGTGCAAGATCTGGGATTGTAGGGTTTTGGGGTGCAGGTTTTGGGGAGGAAGGATTTGGGGTGCAGGGTTTAAAGGTTCACGATCTGGAGGTGCAGCGTTTTGGGGTGCAGGGTTATGGGGCTACAGGTTTTGGGAGGGAAGGGTCTGGGGGTGCAGGGTGCAGGGATCACAGTATGGGGGTGCAGGATTCTGGGGTGCAGGATCTGGGGAGCAGGATATGGGCGATATCACCCCAAACCTGCCCCGCAGACACGGCACCCAAAATCCTGCACCCCAAAATACTCTTCTCAAACCCGCACCCCAGATCCTGACCCCAAGCCCTGCACCAAAACCCTGCCCCTCAATCCTTCACCCCAAATCCTCCACCCCCGATCCTGTCTTCCCAAATCCTGCACCCCCAAATTCGGCCCTACCAAACTCTGCACCCCTAAACCCTACAACTGAAACCTTGCACCCCCTAATCCTGCCCTCCCTACCTTCCTGAACCCCGAAACGTGCACCCCAAACCCTGCATTCCCAAATCCTTCCGTCCTATACCCTACACCCCTAAACCTGCCCCCAAACCCTGCACCCCAAAGAATTCCCTCCCAAACCTTGCACCTCCAAATCCTGCACCTCAAAGGCCTGGAAACCCAAGCCCTTCAACCCCATCCCTGCAACACCAAATCCTGTACCCCAAACCCAGCACCCCAGAATCCTGCACCCCAAATCCTGCCTACCAAACCTTTCACTGCAAACCCCTGCACCCCAAGATTGTGCTGCCCTAAACACTGAACCCCCAAATCCTGCAGCCCCAGATCCTGACCCCAAGCCCTGTACCAAAACCCTGCCCCTCAATCCTGCACCCCCAAATCCTCCACCCCCGATCCTGTCTTCCCAAACCCTGCACCCCAAATCCTGCCCCCCCAGCTTGCACTCTGCACCCCCAAACCCTGCACTCCCAATCCCTGAACGCCCAAGTCCTGCACCCCCACGTCCTTAGCGCCCAAAATGTGCACCCCAGATCCTCCCCACCCAGTCCTGCACCCCTAATATTCCACCCTCTAATAATGCACCCCTAAGCCTCGCACCCTGAAAGCTGCACCCCCAGGTCCTGAGTCCCCAAACCCTGCACCCCCAAATCCCGCGCCTTTAAATCCTGTCCTCCTAAAACCCAGGACCCCCATAATTTGCCTCCCCAAACCCTGCTCCCCAAAACCCTGCACCCCCAAACCCAGCACCCCCAGGTCCTGAACACCCAAACCCTGCACCCCAAAACCCTGCACCCCCAAAGGCAGCACCCCCAGGTCCTGAACACGCAAACTCTGCACCCCAAACCCTGCCATCCCAAACCCTGCACCCATAGTTCTGCCTCCCAGACCCTGATCCCTGAAACACTCCACCTCCAAACCCTGCACCCCCAAATCGTTCCCCAACACCCTGCACCCCCTAACCCTGAACCCCAAATACCAAAACCCTGCACCCCAAAATCCTGCAAGGTTTGGTAACCTTGCACCCTCAAATATTGCACTCCCCAAACCTGCATCCCGAAAGCATTCCTGCCCAAATTCTGTACCCTAAGATCCTGCACCCTAAAACCCTGCACCCCCAAAATCCTTCTCCCCAACCCTGCACCCCCAAAAACTCCGCCCCCACAACCTGAACCCCCAAACCCTGTACTAAAACCTGCAACCACAGACCTGGCACGCCCAAACTCTGCACCCCAAATCCTCCCTCCCCAAAACCTGCACCCCAAAACCGTACAAGCCCAGATCTTGCACCCCTAAATCTCTGCACTCCACAACCCTGCACCCTCAAATCCTGCACCCCTATATCCTGCCCCCAAACCCCTGCACCTCCAAACCCTTGACCCCCAAATCCTGCAACCCTAAGCCAGGCACCCCCAAACCCTTCCCCACCAAACCCTGCACCCCCAATTCCTCCATCCCCACGTCATGAACCCCCAAACCCTGCTCCCCAAAACTCTGCACCCCCAAAGCCTGAATTCCCAGGCCCTGCACCCCAAACTTAGCTGTCAAAACTGTGCACCCAAAATTCTGCCCCCACCGAACCCTAACCCTGGCTCCCCAAACACTGCCCCCCAAACCCTGCTTCCCGTTATCCTCCAACCCCACAGCCCAAATCCCCAGAACCAGCAACCCCAAAACCCTGTACCCCCATCCCTGCACCCCAAATCATTTTCCTTCAAATCCTACCTGCAAAACTTGTACACCCCAAGATCCTGCACCCCCAAACCCTGTGCCCCAAACACTGCACCCCCAAACCCTGCCCTTCTAGATCCTGCACCCCAATACCCTGCCCCCCCAGGTTCTGAACCCCCAAAACCTGCTCCCCAAACCCTACCCCCCTAAACTGTCCACCCCCAAACTCTGCCCTACCGAGCCCTCCACCCCAAACCCCTGCACCCCAAGATCCTGCTGCCCTAAACCCTGCACCCCCTTATCATCCTTCCCTAAACCCTGCACCCCAAACCCTGCACCCCAAACCACTGCACCCCAAACCTGACACCCCAGAACGCTGCAACGCCACATCCTGCCCCCTTAAACTGCACACCCCCGAATTCTGCACCCTAAAGTCCTGCACCCCAAAGCATGCCCTACCAAAACTTTGTACCCCAAACCCTGCAGCCCCAAACCCTGCACCTCCAACCCTGCACCCCCAAACCCTGCACCCCAAATCCTGCACTCCAAAATCATACACCCTGAAACACTGAAACCCCAAATCCTACCCCTCAAACACTGCACCCCAAATCCTTCCTCCAGAACACTGCAGCCCTAAACCCTGCACCCTAAATCCCTGCAGCCCCAAATCCCGTCTAACCTTGGACCCCCAAAACCTGCACCCCTAGATCCATCCCCCCAAGTGAATGCACCCCCAGAACCTGAACCCCCAGATGCTGCTGCCCCATACCCAGCACCCCAAACTCTGCACCTGGAAATCCTGTACTCTCATAACCCTGCACCTCAAATAATTCCCTCCACCCTGCACCCCCAAAACCTGTAACCCCAGACGCTGCACCCCCAGGTCCTGTCCCCAAACTCTGCACTGCCAGATCCTGCCCCCCGTAACCCTTAAAGCCCAAATATTGCACCCCCAGATCCTTCCTCAACACCCTGTACCCCCAAATTCCCCACCCAAAACCTGCAGCCCCAAACCCTGCACCCCCAAATCCTGACCCCCCAGATAATGCCCCCAAAACCCTGAATCCCCAATCCTGCACCCCAAAACCCTGAACCCCAAAATACTGCACCCCTAAATTCTGCACCCCAAACCCTGCAGACCAACCCCGGCACCCCGACGCCCTGCACCCCCAGTTCCTGTCAATGGAAACCCCAAACCCTGCAGCCCAAATCACTTTCCTTCAAATCCCACACCCAAAACTCATACACCCCAAGATGCTGCACCCCAAAACCCTGCCCCCTAAACTTTGTACCCCACACCCTGCCCCCAAACCCTACACCCCAAAACCTGCAGTCCCAAACCCTGCACCCGAAAACTCTACACCCCCAAATCCTTCACCCCAAAATCCTGCCCTACCAAGCCCTGCACCCTCAGATTCTGCACCCCAAAACCTTCACCCCAAAACCTTCACTGCAAACCTTTCACCCCAAACCCTTCACCTGCAGCTCTGTCCCCCAAACCCTTCAACCCCCAACCCTACACCCCCAAATCCTCCACCCCAAAACCCTGTACCCCAAAACCCTTTACCCTAAAAGCTGCACCAGCAGATCCTTCCCCCAACTCCCTGCACCCCCAATTCCTGCCCCACCAGACCCTGCACCCCCAACCCTGCTCCTCTGTTCCTGCTCTCCACAAACCTGCACCCCAAATCCTGCAACCCCAAACGCTGCACCCCCAAATCCCACCTTCCACAACCGTGCACCCAAAAACCCTGCACCCTGCAAACCCTGCACCCCAGTACTCCAGCGCACCAAATCTTGCACCTGCAAATCCTGTCCCCTTCAAACCCCTGTACCCCCAAATCCTGCACCCAAACCCTGTACCCCCAAATCCTTGACACCCACAACCCGAATCTCCAAAAGCTGCAACCCCAAACCCTGCCCCCCCAAACCCTGCCCCCCTGAACCCTGCACCCCAGATCCTGCACCACTGAACTCTCATCCCCAAATCCCTTAACTCTCAAAAGCTGCACCCCCAGACCCTGTAGCACCAAATCAGGCCCCCCAAAACCCTGCAGCCCCACACGCCTTGCACCCCCAAATCCTGCACTACCTGATCCTCCACCCCCATAGCACTGCACCCCAAAATCCTGCCCTACCAACCCTTCACCCCAAACCCTTCACGTCGAAATTCTATTCCCCAAACCCTTCACCCTCCAACCCTACACCCTAAATCCCGCACCCCCAATTCTGCACCAGAAAATCCTGAACCCCCAGATCTTGAACCAACAGATCCTTCCCCCAAATCCTGCACCCCCAAACCTTCACCCCCAAATCCTCCACCCCGCAACCCTGCACCGCAAACCCCTTTACCCTAAAGCCTGCACCAGCAAATCCTTCCCCCAACACCCTGCACCCCCAATTCCTGCCCACCAAACCCTGCACCCCCTAACCCTGAACCCCAAATCCCTCACCCAAAACCCATGCACCCCTCAAATCTTGCACCCCCTAACCCTGAACCCCAAATCCCTCACCCGAACACCCTGCACCCCCAAAGCCTGCACCCCCTAACTCTGAACCTCCAATCCCTCACTCAAAATCCCTGCACCCCACAACACCCTGCACCCATAAATCCTGTACCCCCAGATCTTGCACCCAACACCCTGCCCCCCAGAACCCTGAACCTCCAAACTCAGCCCTACCAAACCTTCACCCTAAAATCCTGCACACTAAAATCCTTCTCCCCAACCCCCAACCCTGCACACCCAAATCCTGCACCCCAAAACCCAGCACCACAGAACCCTTTGCCCCAAAGGCCTGCACCCCAAAATTCCTGCCACCCTAGACCCTGAACCCCCAAACCCTGCACTCTAAATCCTGCTCTCTAAACCCTTCGCCCCAAAACCCTGCGCCCTCAAATCCTGCCTCCCAAAAATGTACATCCCGAACCCTGAACCCCAAACCCTGCACCCCAAGATCCTGCCCTACCAAACCCTGCACCCAAAGTCCCTGCTACCCTAAACCCTGCACCCCCAAATCCTTGCCCCCCAATCCTGCTGCCCAAAAGTCGGCTCCTCTAAATCCTGCACCCCAATATCCTGCCCCTCCAAAACCCTACACCCCCTAAACCCTGCACCCCAAATCTGCACCCCCAAACCCTGCACTCCCCAATCCTTCATCCCCAAGGCCGTCACCCCTCAAATGCTGCACCCCTGAAATCCTGTTCCCTGAGACCCTGCACCCCCAGGTCCTGAAACCCAAACCCCTGCACCCCAAAATACTGCACCCCAACCCCTGCAGGCCAACCCCGGCACCCCAGAGCCCTTCAACGCAAAATCCCGCACCCCCAGTTCCTGAACACGCAAAACCTGCCCCCCAAACCCTGCACCCCAAAACCTTGCACCACAAATCATTTTCCTTCAAATCCCACACCCAAAACTCGTACACCCCAAGATCCTGCACCCCAAAACCCTGCCCCCTAAACTTTGTACCCCCAAACCCTGCCCCCCAAACCCTGCACCCCAAAATCTACAGTCCCAAACCATGCACCCCAAAATACTGCACTCCAAAATCCTGCACGCCCAGATTTTACACTCCCAAACCCTTCACCCCCAAAACATTCACCTCCTAACACTGAGCCCCCAAATCCTGCACCCCCAAATCCTGCCTCATCAAGCCCTGTACCCTGAAGCCGTGCATCCCAAAAGCCTGCACTGTAAATCCTGCCCCCCAAACCTGCACCCCAAAATTGTCCCCCATACAACCTTAACCCCCCCAATCCTGAATCCCCCTAATCCTGCACCCCAGATCCTTGCCCCCAAGCCCTTCACCCCCAAACCTGGCATCCCAAACCCTGCCCCCCAAATATCTCGCCCCCAGATCCTTCCCCCAAACCATTTCCCCCGAATCTTGTAGGTCCAAACCCATCCCCCAAACCCCTGAACTCTGCTCCTCCAAACCTTGTCACCCAAATCCATCACCCCCAGATCCTGCTCCCCAAAACCTGCACCCAAAATCGTGCCCCACGAACCCTGCACCCCCAAATTCTGACCCCCAATCAATGCACTGACAAACCCTGCACCCGCAGATCCTTCCCCCCCCAACCCGGCACCCTGAAATCCCTCACCCCAAATCCCTGCACTCTCAAATCTTGCATCCTCACAAAATGTGCACCCCAAGTTCTACCCCCAGACACCCTGCCCCCATTAATCCTGTACCCCCAAATCCTGCACCCCCAAGTGCTGAAACTTCAAACACTGCACATTCAAAGCCTTCCTTGCCCTGCCCTGCACCCCCAAATCCTGCAACCCCCTAAATCCTCCGACCCCCAGGTCCTGGAGCCCTGAACCCTGCACCCCAACCCCTCACCCCAAAGCCCTGCACCCCCAAATCCTGCCTCTAAACCCTGAACAACAAGGTTCTGCACCCCAAGCCCTGTTCGCTGATATCCTGCACCCCAAACCCTGTACCCCCAAATTCTGATCCCTGCACCCCCAGATCCTGCACCCCAAGATCCTGCTACTGTAAACCCTGCAACCCCAGGTCTTCCTTCCTTCCTTCCTTCCTTCCTTCCTTCCTTCCTTCCTTCCTTCCTTCCTTCCTTCCTTCCTTCCTTCCTTCCTTCCTTCCTTCCTTCCTTCCTTCCTTCCTTCCTTCCTTCCTTCCTTCCTTCCTTCCTTCCTTCCTTCCTTCCTTCCTTCCTTCCTTCCTTCCTTTTTTTCCCCAATCCTGCCCCCCCAAATCCTGCCCTACCATGCTCTTCACCCCAAGCCCCTGCACCCCAAATTCCTGTTACCCTCAACCCTGAAACCCCAAATCCTGCCCCCAGATCCTGCAGCCCCACAGCGAGCACCTCAAAATCAAGTCCCCCCAAAACCTGCACTGAAAACGCTGCAGCCCCAGATCCAGCATCCCCAGATCCTGCACCCTCAGATGCTCCTGCCAAAAACCCTGCACCCCAAACCCTGAACTCCCAAACTCTGCACCCAGAGCCCTGCACCCTCAAATCCTGCACCCCTAACCCTGAACACACAAACCCTGCACCCCAAACCTCACCCGAAAGTCCTGCACCCCCAGACCCTGCTCTACCAAACCCTTCACTGCAGACCCCTGCACCCCAAGATCCTGAATTCCAAAGTCTGCACCCCGTGATCATCCATCCCCAAACCCTGCACCCCCAAATCCTTCACCTCAAAACCCGGCACCCCAGAATCCCGAACCACCAAATCTTGCACCCCCAAATCCTGCCCCCTCAAACCCTGCACTTCAAAACCCTGCAGCCCCAAATTGTCCCCCCCAAGCCCCTGTACCCCTAAACCATGCACCCCATTATTCTTTCCCTCAAACCCTTCACCCCCCAGCCGTACAACCCCAAGTCCTGCACCCTAAATCCTACATCCCCAAACCCTGGACCCCCAAATCCGGTCCCCCAACAATGCACCCCCAAACCCTGCACCCCAAATCCTGCCCCCCAGCTTGCACTCTGCACCCCCAAACCGTGCACTCCCAATCCCTGAACGCCCAAGTCCTGCACCCCCACGTCCTTAACGCCCAAAATGTGCACCCCAGATCCTCCCCACCCAGTCCTGCACCCCTAATATTCCACCCTCTAATAATGCACCCCTAAGCCTCGCACCCTGAAAGCTGCATCCCCAGGTCCTGAGTCCCCAAACCCTGCACCCCCAAATCCCGCGCCTTTAAATCCTGTCCTCCTAAAACCCAGGACCCCCATAATTTGCCTCCCTAAACCCTGCTCCCCAAACCACTGCACCCCCAATGCAGCACCCCCAGGTCCTGAACACCCAAACCCTGCACCCCCAAACCCTGCACCCCCAAACACAGCACCCCGAAAGAATTCCCTCCCAAACCTTGCACCTCCAAATCCTGCACCTCCAAGGCCTGGAAACCCAAGCCCTTCAACCCCATCCCTGCAACACCAAATCCTGTGCCCCAAAACCCAGCACCCCAGAATCCTGCACCCCAAATCCTGCCCTACCAAACCTTTCACTGCAAACTCCTGCACCCCAAGATTGTGCTGCCCTAAACAATGAACCCCCAAATCCTGCAGCCCCAGGTCCTTGCCTCCCAAAACTCTGCACCCCCAAATGCTGCACCCCAAATCTCTCACCCCCAAATCCTTCCGCACAGAGTCCCAGAATGTCAGGGGTTGGAAGGGACCTGGAAAGCTCATCCGGTGCAATCCCCCCGTGGAGCAGGAACACCCAGCTGAGGTGACACAGGAAGGCCTGTACCCCACCACCCTGCACCCCCAAATCCTTCACCCCCAAACCCTGCCCCCCAAAACTCCACCCCTCCACATCCTGAACCCTGAAACCCCGCACCCCCAAATCCTCTGCCCCAATGCTCTGCACCCTTAACACTCTGCAACCTTAAACTTCCCCCCAAACCCTGAACTCTGAAACTCTGCACCCCAAAACCCTGATCCCCCAAATTCTTTCCCAAACCCTGCACCCTTGATTCCTGCACCCCCAGTTCCTGAACTCATGAAACCTGCACCCCCAAACCCCTGCACCCCAAACCCTGCACTCTTAGACCTGACTTCTAAACCCTGCACCCCCAAACGGTGCACCCCCAAATCCTGAAGCCCCAGATCCTTCCCTCCCATACCCTGCACCCCCACATCCTGAACCCCCAAATCCTGAACTCCAGGATCTTGCACCCCCAGACCCTGTACCCCCAAATCAGGCCCCAAAAACCCTGCACTCCCAACCCTGCACCCCCAAATCCTGCACCTCTAATCCTCCACCCCCTTAACACTGCACCCCCAAAACCTGCACCACCATATCTTGCACCCTCAAAACCTGAAGCACCAAACCTTGCACCTCCAAAACCTCCCTCCTCCAAACCCTGCCCTTCAAAATGCTGCACCCCGAATCCTTCTCCCCAACACCCTGCACCCCCAGATCCTGACCCCAAAACCCTGCACCCCAAATCCTGTACCCCAAAGCCCTGCACTCTCAAATCATACACACCCAAAACGTGTGCACCCTAAACCGTGCACCCCAAAATCCTAAACCCCTTAACCCTGCACCCTCAAATCCTCCAGACCCATGTCCCGAACCCAGCACCCCAAAATCTACCCCCCAAAACCTACATCCCCAAATAATGCACCCCCAGGTCCTGAACACCCAAAATCTGCACCCCCAAACCCTTAACTCCCAAAACCTGCACCCCCAATTCTGCCTCCCCAGGATCTGCAACTCAATCCCTGCTCCACTAAATCCTGCACCCACAAACCCTGGACCCCCAATCCCCTGTACCCCAAATCCTGAACCCCACAAGTTGCACCCTAAAATCCTGCACCCCAAATCCTGTCCTACCCAACCCTTCACCCCAAACCCCTTCACCCCAAGATCCTGCTGAACTAAACCCTGCACCCCCAAATCATCCCTCCCAGCCCTGCCCCCCAAACCCTGTCCCCCTAAAGCCTGACCCCGAAACCCTGCTCCCCAAAACCCTGCTACCCCAAACCTTGTACCCTCAGATCCTGCACCCAATATCCTGCAATCCCAAACAATGCACCCCCATATTCTGATCCCTACAACCTGCACCCCCAGATCCTTATCTCCCAAAACCTGTACCCCTGAATCCTGCACCCTTCAACCCTGCACCCCAAAACGCTGCACCCCCAACTTCTGCAGCCCCCAGTTCCTTAATGTGTGAAACCCACACCCCCAAGTTCTGCACCCCAAAACCTTACACCCGGAATCCTGCCCCCCCAAACCGTGCACCCCAAAATCAAGGCCCCTCAAACTTGCACTCAAAAGTCCGCACCACAAAATCCTGCCCCCCCAGTTCCTAAAGACATGAAACCTGCACCCCCAAAGCCTCACCCTAAAGCCCTGCAGCCCCAAATCCGGCCCTACCAAACCCTTCAGCCCCGCACCCCACGATCCTCCTACCCTGAACCCCAAGAGCCTGCACCCATAAATCCTGGAGCCCCAGATCCTGCACCCAACACCCTGCACCCCAGAACTCTGCACCTCCAGATCTAAACCCTTCAACCCTGCACCCCAAATCCTCCCCAAAACACTCCACCCCCAAAGCCTACAGCCCTAAATGCTGCCCCACAAACCCTGCACCCCCAGATCTGTCCCCCGAAACTCTGTGCCCCAACAGCACGCACGCTCAAATCCTCCACCCCACATCCTGACCCCCAAATCCCCCACCCCAAAACCCTGCACCCCAATACCCCAGACCACCAAATATTGCACCTCCAAATCCTGCCCCCTTTAGCCCTGCACTTCAAACCCTGCACCCCAAATCCTGCAACCAAACCCTGTACCCCTAAATCCTTGACCTCCACATCCCGAATCTCCAAACGCAGCAACCCCAAACCCTGCACCCCCAATCTCTGCACCCCCAAATCATTGTCCTTCAAATCCCACACCCAAAGCTCGTACACCCCAAGATTTTGCACCCCCACACACTGCACCCCAAATCCTGCACCCCCGAATCCTCCAGCCCCATGTCCCAAACCCCGAAACCCTGCAGCCTCAAATCTTGCATCCCCAAAACCCCAGCACCCCAAACTGTTCTCTCCCAAATCCTGCAAACTGCAAATCCTGCACCTCCTGCACCCCAAAATTCGACACCTCCAAATCTTAAACCCTTAAACCCTGCATCCCCCAAATCCTTCCCCCCAACACAGTGCCCCCCAAACCCTGCACCCCCAGTTCCTGCAGCCGCTAACTCTGCACCCCAAACGCTGCACCCTCAGATCCTGCGTCCCCCAACCCTACACCCCAAATCCTTTACCCCAAAATTCCCCAAACCTGCAAACCCAAATCCTGCACCCCCAGTTCCTGAACATGCGAACCCTGCACCCCCAAACCTGCAGCCCAAAGCCCTGCACCCCCAAATCCTGCCGTACACAACCCTTCACCCCAAACCTCTTCAACCCAAGATACTGAAACCCTAAGCCCTGCCCCCACCAAACCTACATCCCCAAATCCTGCACCCCCAGGTCCTGAACACCCAAAATCTGCACCCCCAAATCCCTTAACTCCAAAAACCTGCACCCCCAATTCTGCCTCCACAAGACCTGCACCCCCAAACCCTGCACCACTAAACCCTGCACCCCAAACCCTGTACCCCAAATCCTGACCCCCACAAGTTGCACCCTAAAAACCTGCACCCCAAATCCTGTCCTACCAAACCCTTCACCCCAAACCCCTTCACCCCAAGATCCTGCTGCCCTAAACCCTGCACCCCAAAATCATCCCTCCCAGCCCTGCCCCCCAAACCCTGTCCCCCTAAAGCCTGACCCCGAAACCCTGCTCCCCAAAACCCTGCTACCCCCAATCTTGAACCCCCCAACTCTGCACCCCCAGATCCTGCTGCTCCAAACCCTGCACCCCCAAATCCTCCAGCCCCACGTACCGATCTCCCAAACCCTGCACCCCACAACCCTGCACCCCACAACCCCTTCACCCCCAAATCCTGCACCCCCAGCCCTACCCCCAAAACTTTCCACCCCCAAATCCTGCCCTACCAAGCCCCCCACCCCAAACCCCTGCACCCCAAGATCCTGCTCCCCTAAACCCTGCACCCCCATATCCTCCTTCCCCAAACCCTGCACCCCAAAACACTGCACTCCAAACCACTGCACCCCTAAATCCTGCAACCCCAAATCCTGGCCCCCAAACCCGGCACCCCAAACTCCTGCACCCAAAGACCCTACTGCCCTACACCCTGAACCCCCAAAACCTGCACCCCTGGAACCTGCAACCCCAGACCCTGTAGCCCCAAATCAGGCCCCGCAAAATCCTGCTCCCCCGGCCTTGCACCCCCAAATCCTGCACCACCTAATCCTCCAACCCCCTAACCCCTTCTCCCCAGGGCCCATTGTGAACCATGGGGGACCCCCTTGTCACTGGGGACCCATTGTGACACCACGGGGAACTCCCCTTGTCCTCAGGGACCATTGTGACATCCTGGGGACCCCCCTTTGTCCCAGGGCCCCTTGTGGCACCATGGGGACCCCCTTTGTCCCCAGGGAAAGTTGTGACATCCCAGCACCACCCATTGCCCCCAGGGCCCATGGTGACATCCCAGGACCCCCCATTGTCCCCAAGGCCCATTGTGACATTCAGGGGACCCCACTTTCTCCCCAAGGTCGATGGTAACACCCTGGAACACAGTTTCAAACAGACTGTCTCCACACAAACAGGCACCTGTCTGCAGGTATCCTAGATCTTGATTCTTGAACTTGAGGAAACACGCGTCTGAGCAAAACTCCCAAACGCTTCCAGGAAAGACACAGGCTCTCCCACAAGCACACAAGTGTTTGCCCTCAGCTATAGATCAGGGACAAGCTTGTGAAGAGATGCCCTGCTATTCTTTCGCCTTATGGCATCATGTGTTTCGTTTCTCTTGGAGATCGATTGTTAAACGTCTTTCCTCGGGCGACTGTGAAGCATTTGCCAGCGGAGGAGAAGTAGCACGGAGCAGCATTCAGTACTGCCTACGAGTGTCTTTGCTACCCTACTAGCGGAGCTCCAAGAACAGGCACACATCTTCAGGTACCTTCCAAATGTGGATTCCCCTGCAGCCCCGTAGGCGGGCGTGCAGTACGCCAACCATCAACGGACGTTTTTCCCCTCAAGCCTGTCAGGACGTTGCTCGTCCGTCTTTCCCTCAATAGATGGGAGTAGGCGCGCTTGCGGATGTGTGCGTGTGTGTGGCCACGCGTTTGCTTAGGCATCAGTGTGTGAAAAGGTAGGTGCTTTTCTCTAGCTGCGTGTGCGTGCACGTGGTGCTGGGTGCACATCCCTGGGTGCTGGTGGAAAGGTTTCTGCATGGTTTTCGCTGAGGAATCGTGTGTGTGCACATGGACAAAGAGAAGGCGCAGCAACCAGGTTCCAGCGCCGAAGAAGGCAAAAGGCAAGGTTTCCGGCGCTATCTCCTTCTCTCTGCAGACCTAGTCGCGCAAAGCAAGCCGCTAAGCCGGCGACCGGCAAGAGAGCTACAACGAAGCATGCCGAACGGAGAAAATAGCAGCAGCACATCTGTTCACACCTTGTTTCTGCCATGTGCTTGAACGCCAAGACGTTCGTGCTTCTGCAGACAGGTGCCTGTTTGTGTGGAGATAGTCTGCTTGAAACTGTGTTCCTCAGCGCCCGCTCTTTCTCCCCGTCGCTCCACACGCCTGGGAGTCCCTTTCTTTCTCTCCACAAGCACGTGTGTTGACTTCGTCGCACATGTGCATCTGCACAAGCGTTGAGCTCAGCAGAGTGTGTCTCTTGACACTTGATGTGCGTTGGCTGTGTCTGCGTGCTCCAGTGAAGAGAGAAACGGGAAATCATCTTGGTAGAGGCAACAAAGCAAAAGCGAGGCAGGATTGACATCTGCTCAACAGAGACGGATTCCCTGCGCTGACACAGTTCACAGTTACACGAGAAGCAATCTGAGCGGTCCATCGACCGGAGACGTGTTTCCCAAGAGGTCGTTTAGCGAGTGAACAGCAGTGTGCGCGACTTTCAGGAGTGTGCCTGGAAAGTGCCAGAATCACCAGAGCATCTGTGCAAAAGCTGCTGCCTCTGTGACCGCATTGAGGCACGTTCGCGTGTCTGCGAGTATATAGACGGCTCTTCCGCGTTCACTCCGAGGGAAACGGTCCGCTATTGCTTCTGTGCGTACAGACGCGATTCCCTTGTCTCTTGCGAACACAGGGAACTCTGTGCATCCAAATCTACAGGCTAAGGACGCGTCTGCATATGTTTTGGTGAACAATCGAGTGTGCGTGTTCTGACAGCTGCCTCTATGCAGACGTCTCCACAGAGCCACTTCTGAATGCCCCGCAGCCCAGGACTGAATGGATACACTAACAAGTGCACCGGTGTGAGCAACCACATATGCAGAAGGACGTCTTTCATCTCACAGAAGCGCGAACGTCTTGGCGTTCAAGCACATGGCAGAAACAAGGTGTGAACAGATGAGCTGCTGCTATTTTCTCCGTTCGGCATGCTTCGTTGTAGCTCTCTTGCCGGTCGCCGGCTTAGCGGCTTGCTTTGCGCGACTAGCTCTGGGGAGAGAAGGAGATAGCGCCGGAAACCTCGCCTTTTGCCTTCTTCGGCGCTGGAACCTGGTTGCTGCGCCTTCTCTTTGTCCATGTGCACACACACGATTCCTCAGCGAAAACCATGCAGAAACCTTTCCACGAGCACCCAGGGATGTGCACCCAGCACCACGTGCACGCACACGCAGCTAGAGAAAAGCACCTACCTTTTCACACACTGATGCCTAAGCAAACGCGTGGCCACACACACGCACACATCCGCAAGCGCGCCTACTCCCATCTATTGAGGGAAAGACGGACGAGCAACGTCCTGACAGGCTTGAGGGGAAAAACGTCCGTTGACGGTTGGCGTACTGCACGCCCGCCTACGGGGCTGCAGGGGAATCCACATTTGGAAGGTACCTGAAGATGTGTGCCTGTTCTTGGAGCTCCGCTAGTAGGGTAGCAAAGACACTCGTAGGCAGTACTGAATGCTGCTCCGTGCTACTTCTCCTCCGCTGGCAAATGCTTCACAGTCGCCCTAGGAAAGACGTTTAACAATCGATCTCCAAGAGGAACGAAACACATGATGCCGTAAGGCGAAAGAATAGCAGGGCATCTCTTCACAGGCTTGTCCCTGATCTATAGCTGAGGGCAAACACTTGTGTGCTTGTGGGAGAGCCTGTGTCTTTCCTGGAAGCGTTTGGGAGTTTTGCTCAGACGCGTGTTTCCTCAAGTTCAAGAATCAAGATCTAGGATACCTGCAGACAGGTGCCTGTTTGTGTGGAGACAGTCTGTTTGAAACTGTGTTCCTCAGCGCCCGCTCTTTCTCCCCGTCGCTCCACACGCCTGGGAGTCCCTTTCTTTCTCTCCACAAGCACGTGTGTTGACTTCGTCGCACATGTGCATCTGCACAAGCGTTGAGCTCAGCAGAGCGTGTCTCTTGACACTTGATGTGCGTTGGCTGTGTCTGCCTGCTCCAGTGAAGAGAGAAACGGGAAATCATCTTGGTAGAGGCAACAAAGCAAAAGCGAGGCAGGATTGACATCTGCTCAACAGAGACGGATTCCCTGCGCTGACACAGTTCACAGTTACACGAGAAGCAATCTGAGCGGTCCGTCGACCGGAGACGTGTTTCCCAAGAGGTCGTTTAGCGAGTGAACAGCAGTGTGCGCGACTTTCAGGAGTGTGCCTGGAAAGTGCCAGAATCACCAGGAGCATCTGTGCAAAAGCTGCTGCCTCTGTGACCGCATTGAGGCACGTTCGCGTGTCTGCGAGTATATAGGCGGCTCTTTCGCGTTCACTCCGAGGGAAACGGTCCGCTATTGCTTCTGTGCGTACAGACGCGATTCCCTTGTCTCTTGCGAACACAGGGAACTCTGTGCATCCAAATCTACAGGCTAAGGACGCGTCTGCATATGTTTTGGTGAACAATCGAGTGTGCGTGTTCTGACAGCTGCCTCTATGCAGACGTCTCCACAGAGCCACTTCTGAATGCCCCGCAGCCCAGGACTGAATGGATACACTAACAAGTGCACCGGTGTGAGCAACCACATATGCAGAAGGACGTCTTTCATCTCACAGAAGCGCGAACGTCTTGGCGTTCAAGCACATGGCAGAAACAAGGTGTGAACAGATGAGCTGCTGCTATTTTCTCCGTTCGGCATGCTTCGTTGTAGCTCTCTTGCCGGTCGCCGGCTTAGCGGCTTGCTTTGCGCGACTAGCTCTGGGGAGAGAAGGAGATAGCGCCGGAAACCTCGCCTTTTGCCTTCTTCGGCGCTGGAACCTGGTTGCTGCGCCTTCTCTTTGTCCATGTGCACACACACGATTCCTCAGCGAAAACCATGCAGAAACCTTTCCACGAGCACCCAGGGATGTGCACCCAGCACCACGTGCACGCACACGCAGCTAGAGAAAAGCACCTACCTTTTCACACACTGATGCCTAAGCAAACGCGTGGCCACACACACGCACACATCCGCAAGCGCGCCTACTCCCATCTATTGAGGGAAAGACGGACGAGCAACGTCCTGACAGGCTTGAGGGGAAAAACGTCCGTTGACGGTTGGCGTACTGCACGCCCGCCTACGGGGCTGCAGGGGAATCCACATTTGGAAGGTACCTGAAGATGTGTGCCTGTTCTTGGAGCTCCGCTAGTAGGGTAGCAAAGACACTCGTAGGCAGTACTGAATGCTGCTCCGTGCTACTTCTCCTCCGCTGGCAAATGCTTCACAGTCGCCCTAGGAAAGACGTTTAACAATCGATCTCCAAGAGGAACGAAACACATGATGCCGTAAGGCGAAAGAATAGCAGGGCATCTCTTCACAGGCTTGTCCCTGATCTATAGCTGAGGGCAAACACTTGTGTGCTTGTGGGAGAGCCTGTGTCTTTCCTGGAAGCGTTTGGGAGTTTTGCTCAGACGCGTGTTTCCTCAAGTTCAAGAATCAAGATCTAGGATACCTGCAGACAGGTGCCTGTTTGTGTGGAGACAGTCTGTTTGAAACTGTGTTCCTCAGCGCCCGCTCTTTCTCCCCGTCGCTCCACACGCCTGGGAGTCCCTTTCTTTCTCTCCACAAGCACGTGTGTTGACTTCGTCGCACATGTGCATCTGCACAAGCGTTGAGCTCAGCAGAGCGTGTCTCTTGACACTTGATGTGCGTTGGCTGTGTCTGCCTGCTCCAGTGAAGAGAGAAACGGGAAATCATCTTGGTAGAGGCAACAAAGCAAAAGCGAGGCAGGATTGACATCTGCTCAACAGAGACGGATTCCCTGCGCTGACACAGTTCACAGTTACACGAGAAGCAATCTGAGCGGTCCGTCGACCGGAGACGTGTTTCCCAAGAGGTCGTTTAGCGAGTGAACAGCAGTGTGCGCGACTTTCAGGAGTGTGCCTGGAAAGTGCCAGAATCACCAGGAGCATCTGTGCAAAAGCTGCTGCCTCTGTGACCGCATTGAGGCACGTTCGCGTGTCTGCGAGTATATAGGCGGCTCTTTCGCGTTCACTCCGAGGGAAACGGTCCGCTATTGCTTCTGTGCGTACAGACGCGATTCCCTTGTCTCTTGCGAACACAGGGAACTCTGTGCATCCAAATCTACAGGCTAAGGACGCGTCTGCATATGTTTTGGTGAACAATCGAGTGTGCGTGTTCTGACAGCTGCCTCTATGCAGACGTCTCCACAGAGCCACTTCTGAATGCCCCGCAGCCCAGGACTGAATGGATACACTAACAAGTGCACCGGTGTGAGCAAGCACATATGCAGAAGGACGTCTTTCATCTCACAGAAGCGCGAACGTCTTGGCGTTCAAGCACATGGCAGAAACAAGGTGTGAACAGATGAGCTGCTGCTATTTTCTCCGTTCGGCATGCTTCGTTGTAGCTCTCTTGCCGGTCGCCGGCTTAGCGGCTTGCTTTGCGCGACTAGCTCTGGGGAGAGAAGGAGATAGCGCCGGAAACCTCGCCTTTTGCCTTCTTCGGCGCTGGAACCTGGTTGCTGCGCCTTCTCTTTGTCCATGTGCACACACACGATTCCTCAGCGAAAACCATGCAGAAACCTTTCCACGAGCACCCAGGGATGTGCACCCAGCACCACGTGCACGCACACGCAGCTAGAGAAAAGCACCTACCTTTTCACACACTGATGCCTAAGCAAACGCGTGGCCACACACACGCACACATCCGCAAGCGCGCCTACTCCCATCTATTGAGGGAAAGACGGACGAGCAACGTCCTGACAGGCTTGAGGGGAAAAACGTCCGTTGACGGTTGGCGTACTGCACGCCCGCCTACGGGGCTGCAGGGGAATCCACATTTGGAAGGTACCTGAAGATGTGTGCCTGTTCTTGGAGCTCCGCTAGTAGGGTAGCAAAGACACTCGTAGGCAGTACTGAATGCTGCTCCGTGCTACTTCTCCTCCGCTGGCAAATGCTTCACAGTCGCCCGAGGAAAGACGTTTAACAATCGATCTCCAAGAGGAACGAAACACATGATGCCGTAAGGCGAAAGAATAGCAGGGCATCTCTTCACAGGCTTGTCCCTGATCTATAGCTGAGGGCAAACACTTGTGTGCTTGTGGGAGAGCCTGTGTCTTTCCTGGAAGCGTTTGGGAGTTTTGCTCAGACGCGTGTTTCCTCAAGTTCAAGAATCAAGATCTAGGATACCTGCAGACAGGTGCCTGTTTGTGTGGAGACAGTCTGTTTGAAACTGTGTTCCTCAGCGCCCGCTCTTTCTCCCCGTCGCTCCACACGCCTGGGAGTCCCTTTCTTTCTCTCCACAAGCACGTGTGTTGACTTCGTCGCACATGTGCATCTGCACAAGCGTTGAGCTCAGCAGAGCGTGTCTCTTGACACTTGATGTGCGTTGGCTGTGTCTGCCTGCTCCAGTGAAGAGAGAAACGGGAAATCATCTTGGTAGAGGCAACAAAGCAAAAGCGAGGCAGGATTGACATCTGCTCAACAGAGACGGATTCCCTGCGCTGACACAGTTCACAGTTACACGAGAAGCAATCTGAGCGGTCCGTCGACCGGAGACGTGTTTCCCAAGAGGTCGTTTAGCGAGTGAACAGCAGTGTGCGCGACTTTCAGGAGTGTGCCTGGAAAGTGCCAGAATCACCAGGAGCATCTGTGCAAAAGCTGCTGCCTCTGTGACCGCATTGAGGCACGTTCGCGTGTCTGCGAGTATATAGACGGCTCTTTCGCGTTCACTCCGAGGGAAACGGTCCGCTATTGCTTCTGTGCGTACAGACGCGATTCCCTTGTCTCTTGCGAACACAGGGAACTCTGTGCATCCAAATCTACAGGCTAAGGACGCGTCTGCATATGTTTTGGTGAACAATCGAGTGTGCGTGTTCTGACAGCTGCCTCTATGCAGACGTCTCCACAGAGCCACTTCTGAATGCCCCGCAGCCCAGGACTGAATGGATACACTAACAAGTGCACCGGTGTGAGCAAGCACATATGCAGAAGGACGTCTTTCATCTCACAGAAGCGCGAACGTCTTGGCGTTCAAGCACATGGCAGAAACAAGGTGTGAACAGATGAGCTGCTGCTATTTTCTCCGTTCGGCATGCTTCGTTGTAGCTCTCTTGCCGGTCGCCGGCTTAGCGGCTTGCTTTGCGCGACTAGCTCTGGGGAGAGAAGGAGATAGCGCCGGAAACCTTGCCTTTTGCCTTCTTCGGCGCTGGAACCTGGTTGCTGCGCCTTCTCTTTGTCCATGTGCACACACACGATTCCTCAGCGAAAACCATGCAGAAACCTTTCCACGAGCACCCAGGGATGTGCACCCAGCACCACGTGCACGCACACGCAGCTAGAGAAAAGCACCTACCTTTTCACACACTGATGCCTAAGCAAACGCGTGGCCACACACACGCACACATCCGCAAGCGCGCCTACTCCCATCTATTGAGGGAAAGACGGACGAGCAACGTCCTGACAGGCTTGAGGGGAAAAACGTCCGTTGATGGTTGGCGTACTGCACGCCCGCCTACGGGGCTGCAGGGGAATCCACATTTGGAAGGTACCTGAAGAAGTGTGCCTGTTCTTGGAGCTCCGCTAGTAGGGTAGCAAAGACACTCGTAGGCAGTACTGAATGCTGCTCCGTGCTACTTCTCCTCCACTGGCAAATGCTTCACAGTCGCCCTAGGAAAGACGTTTAACAATCGATCTCCAAGAGGAACGAAACACATGATGCCGTAAGGCGAAAGAATAGCAGGGCATCTCTTCACAGGCTTGTCCCTGATCTATAGCTGAGGGCAAACACTTGTGTGCTTGTGGGAGAGCCTGTGTCTTTCCTGGAAGCGTTTGGGAGTTTTGCTCAGACGCGTGTTTCCTCAAGTTCAAGAATCAAGATCTAGGATACCTGCAGACAGGTGCCTGTTTGTGTGGAGACAGTCTGTTTGAAACTGTGTTCCTCAGCGCCCGCTCTTTCTCCCCGTCGCTCCACACGCCTGGGAGTCCCTTTCTTTCTCTCCACAAGCACGTGTGTTGACTTCGTCGCACATGTGCATCTGCACAAGCATTGAGCTCAGCAGAGCGTGTCTCTTGACACTTGATGTGCGTTGGCTGTGTCTGCCTGCTCCAGTGAAGAGAGAAACGGGAAATCATCTTGGTAGAGGCAACAAAGCAAAAGCGAGGCAGGATTGACATCTGCTCAACAGAGACGGATTCCCTGCGCTGACACAGTTCACAGTTACACGAGAAGCAATCTGAGCGGTCCGTCGACCGGAGACGTGTTTCCCAAGAGGTCGTTTAGCGAGTGAACAGCAGTGTGCGCGACTTTCAGGAGTGTGCCTGGAAAGTGCCAGAATCACCAGGAGCATCTGTGCAAAAGCTGCTGCCTCTGTGACCGCATTGAGGCACGTTCGCGTGTCTGCGAGTATATAGACGGCTCTTTCGCGTTCACTCCGAGGGAAACGGTCCGCTATTGCTTCTGTGCGTACAGACGCGATTCCCTTGTCTCTTGCGAACACAGGGAACTCTGTGCATCCAAATCTACAGGCTAAGGACGCGTCTGCATATGTTTTGGTGAACAATCGAGTGTGCGTGTTCTGACAGCTGCCTCTATGCAGACGTCTCCACAGAGCCACTTCTGAATGCCCCGCAGCCCAGGACTGAATGGATACACTAACAAGTGCACCGGTGTGAGCAAGCACATATGCAGAAGGACGTCTTTCATCTCACAGAAGCGCGAACGTCTTGGCGTTCAAGCACATGGCAGAAACAAGGTGTGAACAGATGAGCTGCTGCTATTTTCTCCGTTCGGCATGCTTCGTTGTAGCTCTCTTGCCGGTCGCCGGCTTAGCGGCTTGCTTTGCGCGACTAGCCCTGGGGAGAGAAGGAGATAGCGCCGGAAACCTCGCCTTTTGCCTTCTTCGGCGCTGGAACCTGGTTGCTGCGCCTTCTCTTTGTCCATGTGCACACACACGATTCCTCAGCGAAAACCATGCAGAAACCTTTCCACGAGCACCCAGGGATGTGCACCCAGCACCACGTGCACGCACACGCAGCTAGAGAAAAGCACCTACCTTTTCACACACTGTTGCCTAAGCAAACGCGTGGCCACACACACGCACACATCCGCAAGCGCGCCTACTCCCATCTATTGAGGGAAAGACGGACGAGCAACGTCCTGACAGGCTTGAGGGGAAAAACGTCCGTTGACGGTTGGCGTACTGCACGCCCGCCTACGGGGCTGCAGGGGAATCCACATTTGGAAGGTACCTGAAGAAGTGTGCCTGTTCTTGGAGCTCCGCTAGTAGGGTAGCAAAGACACTCGTAGGCAGTACTGAATGCTGCTCCGTGCTACTTCTCCTCCGCTGGCAAATGCTTCACAGTCGCCCTAGGAAAGACGTTTAACAATCGATCTCCAAGAGGAACGAAACACATGATGCCATAAGGCGAAAGAATAGCAGGGCATCTCTTCACAGGCTTGTCCCTGATCTATAGCTGAGGGCAAACACTTGTGTGCTTGTGGGAGAGCCTGTGTCTTTCCTGGAAGCGTTTGGGAGTTTTGCTCAGACGCGTGTTTCCTCAAGTTCAAGAATCAAGATCTAGGATACCTGCAGACAGGTGCCTGTTTGTGTGGAGACAGTCTGTTTGAAACTGTGTTCCTCAGCGCCCGCTCTTCCTCCCCGTCGCTCCACACGCCTGGGAGTCCCTTTCTTTCTCTCCACAAGCACGTGTGTTGACTTCGTCGCACATGTGCATCTGCACAAGCGTTGAGCTCAGCAGAGCGTGTCTCTTGACACTTGATGTGCGTTGGCTGTGTCTGCCTGCTCCAGTGAAGAGAGAAACGGGAAATCATCTTGGTAGAGGCAACAAAGCAAAAGCGAGGCAGGATTGACATCTGCTCAACAGAGACGGATTCCCTGCGCTGACACAGTTCACAGTTACACGAGAAGCAATCTGAGCGGTCCGTCGACCGGAGACGTGTTTCCCAAGAGGTCGTTTAGCGAGTGAACAGCAGTGTGCGCGACTTTCAGGAGTGTGCCTGGAAAGTGCCAGAATCACCAGGAGCATCTGTGCAAAAGCTGCTGCCTCTGTGACCGCATTGAGGCACGTTCGCGTGTCTGCGAGTATATAGACGGCTCTTTCGCGTTCACTCCGAGGGAAACGGTCCGCTATTGCTTCTGTGCGTACAGACGCGATTCCCTTGTCTCTTGCAAACACAGGGAACTCTGTGCATCCAAATCTACAGGCTAAGGATGCGTCTGCATATGTTTTGGTGAACAATCGAGTGTGCGTGTTCTGACAGCTGCCTCTATGCAGACGTCTCCACAGAGCCACTTCTGAATGCCCCGCAGCCCAGGACTGAATGGATACACTAACAAGTGCACCGGTGTGAGCAAGCACATATGCAGAAGGACGTCTTTCATCTCACAGAAGCGCGAACGTCTTGGCGTTCAAGCACATGGCAGAAACAAGGTGTGAACAGATGAGCTGCTGCTATTTTCTCCGTTCGGCATGCTTCGTTGTAGCTCTCTTGCCGGTCGCCGGCTTAGCGGCTTGCTTTGCGCGACTAGCTCTGGGGAGAGAAGGAGATAGCGCCGGAAACCTCGCCTTTTGCCTTCTTCGGCGCTGGAACCTGGTTGCTGCGCCTTCTCTTTGTCCATGTGCACACACACGATTCCTCAGCGAAAACCATGCAGAAACCTTTCCACGAGCACCCAGGGATGTGCACCCAGCACCACGTGCACGCACACGCAGCTAGAGAAAAGCACCTACCTTTTCACACACTGATGCCTAAGCAAACGCGTGGCCACACACACGCACACATCCGCAAGCGCGCCTACTCCCATCTATTGAGGGAAAGACGGACGAGCAACGTCCTGACAGGCTTGAGGGGAAAAACGTCCGTTGACGGTTGGCGTACTGCACGCCCGCCTACGGGGCTGCAGGGGAATCCACATTTGGAAGGTACCTGAAGATGTGTGCCTGTTCTTGGAGCTCCGCTAGTAGGGTAGCAAAGACACTCGTAGGCAGTACTGAATGCTGCTCCGTGCTACTTCTCCTCCGCTGGCAAATGCTTCACAGTCGCCCGAGGAAAGACGTTTAACAATCGATCTCCAAGAGGAACGAAACACATGATGCCGTAAGGCGAAAGAATAGCAGGGCATCTCTTCACAGGCTTGTCCCTGATCTATAGCTGAGGGCAAACACTTGTGTGCTTGTGGGAGAGCCTGTGTCTTTCCTGGAAGCGTTTGGGAGTTTTGCTCAGACGCGTGTTTCCTCAAGTTCAAGAATCAAGATCTAGGATACCTGCAGACAGGTGCCTGTTTGTGTGGAGACAGTCTGTTTGAAACTGTGTTCCTCAGCACCCGCTCTTTCTCCCCGTCGCTCCACACGCCTGGGAGTCCCTTTCTTTCTCTCCACAAGCACGTGTGTTGACTTCGTCGCACATGTGCATCTGCACAAGCGTTGAGCTCAGCAGAGCGTGTCTCTTGACACTTGATGTGCGTTGGCTGTGTCTGCCTGCTCCAGTGAAGAGAGAAACGGGAAATCATCTTGGTAGAGGCAACAAAGCAAAAGCGAGGCAGGATTGACATCTGCTCAACAGAGACGGATTCCCTGCGCTGACACAGTTCACAGTTACACGAGAAGCAATCTGAGCGGTCCGTCGACCGGAGACGTGTTTCCCAAGAGGTCGTTTAGCGAGTGAACAGCAGTGTGCGCGACTTTCAGGAGTGTGCCTGGAAAGTGCCAGAATCACCAGGAGCATCTGTGCAAAAGCTGCTGCCTCTGTGACCGCATTGAGGCACGTTCGCGTGTCTGCGAGTATATAGACGGCTCTTTCGCGTTCACTCCGAGGGAAACGGTCCGCTATTGCTTCTGTGCGTACAGACGCGATTCCCTTGTCTCTTGCGAACACAGGGAACTCTGTGCATCCAAATCTACAGGCTAAGGACGCGTCTGCATATGTTTTGGTGAACAATCGAGTGTGCGTGTTCTGACAGCTGCCTCTATGCAGACGTCTCCACAGAGCCACTTCTGAATGCCCCGCAGCCCAGGACTGAATGGATACACTAACAAGTGCACCGGTGTGAGCAAGCACATATGCAGAAGGACGTCTTTCATCTCACAGAAGCGCGAACGTCTTGGCGTTCAAGCACATGGCAGAAACAAGGTGTGAACAGATGAGCTGCTGCTATTTTCTCCGTTCGGCATGCTTCGTTGTAGCTCTCTTGCCGGTCGCCGGCTTAGCGGCTTGCTTTGCGCGACTAGCTCTGGGGAGAGAAGGAGATAGCGCCGGAAACCTTGCCTTTTGCCTTCTTCGGCGCTGGAACCTGGTTGCTGCGCCTTCTCTTTGTCCATGTGCACACACACGATTCCTCAGCGAAAACCATGCAGAAACCTTTCCACGAGCACCCAGGGATGTGCACCCAGCACCACGTGCACGCACACGCAGCTAGAGAAAAGCACCTACCTTTTCACACACTGATGCCTAAGCAAACGCGTGGCCACACACACGCACACATCCGCAAGCGCGCCTACTCCCATCTATTGAGGGAAAGACGGACGAGCAACGTCCTGACAGGCTTGAGGGGAAAAACGTCCGTTGATGGTTGGCGTACTGCACGCCCGCCTACGGGGCTGCAGGGGAATCCACATTTGGAAGGTACCTGAAGATGTGTGCCTGTTCTTGGAGCTCCGCTAGTAGGGTAGCAAAGACACTCGTAGGCAGTACTGAATGCTGCTCCGTGCTACTTCTCCTCCGCTGGCAAATGCTTCACAGTCGCCCTAGGAAAGACGTTTAACAATCGATCTCCAAGAGGAACGAAACACATGATGCCGTAAGGCGAAAGAATAGCAGGGCATCTCTTCACAGGCTTGTCCCTGATCTATAGCTGAGGGCAAACACTTGTGTGCTTGTGGGAGAGCCTGTGTCTTTCCTGGAAGCGTTTGGGAGTTTTGCTCAGACGCGTGTTTCCTCAAGTTCAAGAATCAAGATCTAGGATACCTGCAGACAGGTGCCTGTTTGTGTGGAGACAGTCTGTTTGAAACTGTGTTCCTCAGCGCCCGCTCTTTCTCCCCGTCGCTCCACACGCCTGGGAGTCCCTTTCTTTCTCTCCACAAGCACGTGTGTTGACTTCGTCGCACATGTGCATCTGCACAAGCGTTGAGCTCAGCAGAGCGTGTCTCTTGACACTTGATGTGCGTTGGCTGTGTCTGCCTGCTCCAGTGAAGAGAGAAACGGGAAATCATCTTGGTAGAGGCAACAAAGCAAAAGCGAGGCAGGATTGACATCTGCTCAACAGAGACGGATTCCCTGCGCTGACACAGTTCACAGTTACACGAGAAGCAATCTGAGCGGTCCGTCGACCGGAGACGTGTTTCCCAAGAGGTCGTTTAGCGAGTGAACAGCAGTGTGCGCGACTTTCAGGAGTGTGCCTGGAAAGTGCCAGAATCACCAGGAGCATCTGTGCAAAAGCTGCTGCCTCTGTGACCGCATTGAGGCACGTTCGCGTGTCTGCGAGTATATAGACGGCTCTTTCGCGTTCACTCCGAGGGAAACGGTCCGCTATTGCTTCTGTGCGTACAGACGCGATTCCCTTGTCTCTTGCGAACACAGGGAACTCTGTGCATCCAAATCTACAGGCTAAGGACGCGTCTGCATATGTTTTGGTGAACAATCGAGTGTGCGTGTTCTGACAGCTGCCTCTATGCAGACGTCTCCACAGAGCCACTTCTGAATGCCCCGCAGCCCAGGACTGAATGGATACACTAACAAGTGCACCGGTGTGAGCAAGCACATATGCAGAAGGACGTCTTTCATCTCACAGAAGCGCGAACGTCTTGGCGTTCAAGCACATGGCAGAAACAAGGTGTGAACAGATGAGCTGCTGCTATTTTCTCCGTTCGGCATGCTTCGTTGTAGCTCTCTTGCCGGTCGCCGGCTTAGCGGCTTGCTTTGCGCGACTAGCCCTGGGGAGAGAAGGAGATAGCGCCGGAAACCTCGCCTTTTGCCTTCTTCGGCGCTGGAACCTGGTTGCTGCGCCTTCTCTTTGTCCATGTGCACACACACGATTCCTCAGCGAAAACCATGCAGAAACCTTTCCACGAGCACCCAGGGATGTGCACCCAGCACCACGTGCACGCACACGCAGCTAGAGAAAAGCACCTACCTTTTCACACACTGTTGCCTAAGCAAACGCGTGGCCACACACACGCACACATCCGCAAGCGCGCCTACTCCCATCTATTGAGGGAAAGACGGACGAGCAACGTCCTGACAGGCTTGAGGGGAAAAACGTCCGTTGACGGTTGGCGTACTGCACGCCCGCCTACGGGGCTGCAGGGGAATCCACATTTGGAAGGTACCTGAAGAAGTGTGCCTGTTCTTGGAGCTCCGCTAGTAGGGTAGCAAAGACACTCGTAGGCAGTACTGAATGCTGCTCCGTGCTACTTCTCCTCCGCTGGCAAATGCTTCACAGTCGCCCTAGGAAAGACGTTTAACAATCGATCTCCAAGAGGAACGAAACACATGATGCCATAAGGCGAAAGAATAGCAGGGCATCTCTTCACAGGCTTGTCCCTGATCTATAGCTGAGGGCAAACACTTGTGTGCTTGTGGGAGAGCCTGTGTCTTTCCTGGAAGCGTTTGGGAGTTTTGCTCAGACGCGTGTTTCCTCAAGTTCAAGAATCAAGATCTAGGATACCTGCAGACAGGTGCCTGTTTGTGTGGAGACAGTCTGTTTGAAACTGTGTTCCTCAGCGCCCGCTCTTCCTCCCCGTCGCTCCACACGCCTGGGAGTCCCTTTCTTTCTCTCCACAAGCACGTGTGTTGACTTCGTCGCACATGTGCATCTGCACAAGCGTTGAGCTCAGCAGAGCGTGTCTCTTGACACTTGATGTGCGTTGGCTGTGTCTGCCTGCTCCAGTGAAGAGAGAAACGGGAAATCATCTTGGTAGAGGCAACAAAGCAAAAGCGAGGCAGGATTGACATCTGCTCAACAGAGACGGATTCCCTGCGCTGACACAGTTCACAGTTACACGAGAAGCAATCTGAGCGGTCCGTCGACCGGAGACGTGTTTCCCAAGAGGTCGTTTAGCGAGTGAACAGCAGTGTGCGCGACTTTCAGGAGTGTGCCTGGAAAGTGCCAGAATCACCAGGAGCATCTGTGCAAAAGCTGCTGCCTCTGTGACCGCATTGAGGCACGTTCGCGTGTCTGCGAGTATATAGACGGCTCTTTCGCGTTCACTCCGAGGGAAACGGTCCGCTATTGCTTCTGTGCGTACAGACGCGATTCCCTTGTCTCTTGCGAACACAGGGAACTCTGTGCATCCAAATCTACAGGCTAAGGACGCGTCTGCATATGTTTTGGTGAACAATCGAGTGTGCGTGTTCTGACAGCTGCCTCTATGCAGACGTCTCCACAGAGCCACTTCTGAATGCCCCGCAGCCCAGGACTGAATGGATACACTAACAAGTGCACCGGTGTGAGCAACCACATATGCAGAAGGACGTCTTTCATCTCACAGAAGCGCGAACGTCTTGGCGTTCAAGCACATGGCAGAAACAAGGTGTGAACAGATGAGCTGCTGCTATTTTCTCCGTTCGGCATGCTTCGTTGTAGCTCTCTTGCCGGTCGCCGGCTTAGCGGCTTGCTTTGCGCGACTAGCCCTGGGGAGAGAAGGAGATAGCGCCGGAAACCTCGCCTTTTGCCTTCTTCGGCGCTGGAACCTGGTTGCTGCGCCTTCTCTTTGTCCATGTGCACACACACGATTCCTCAGCGAAAACCATGCAGAAACCTTTCCACGAGCACCCAGGGATGTGCACCCAGCACCACGTGCACGCACACGCAGCTAGAGAAAAGCACCTACCTTTTCACACACTGTTGCCTAAGCAAACGCGTGGCCACACACACGCACACATCCGCAAGCGCGCCTACTCCCATCTATTGAGGGAAAGACGGACGAGCAACGTCCTGACAGGCTTGAGGGGAAAAACGTCCGTTGACAGTTGGCGTACTGCACGCCCGCCTACGGGGCTGCAGGGGAATCCACATTTGGAAGGTACCTGAAGAAGTGTGCCTGTTCTTGGAGCTCCGCTAGTAGGGTAGCAAAGACACTCGTAGGCAGTACTGAATGCTGCTCCGTGCTACTTCTCCTCCGCTGGCAAATGCTTCACAGTCGCCCTAGGAAAGACGTTTAACAATCGATCTCCAAGAGGAACGAAACACATGATGCCATAAGGCGAAAGAATAGCAGGGCATCTCTTCACAGGCTTGTCCCTGATCTATAGCTGAGGGCAAACACTTGTGTGCTTGTGGGAGAGCCTGTGTCTTTCCTGGAAGCGTTTGGGAGTTTTGCTCAGACGCGTGTTTCCTCAAGTTCAAGAATCAAGATCTAGGATACCTGCAGACAGGTGCCTGTTTGTGTGGAGACAGTCTGTTTGAAACTGTGTTCCTCAGCGCCCGCTCTTCCTCCCCGTCGCTCCACACGCCTGGGAGTCCCTTTCTTTCTCTCCACAAGCACGTGTGTTGACTTCGTCGCACATGTGCATCTGCACAAGCGTTGAGCTCAGCAGAGCGTGTCTCTTGACACTTGATGTGCGTTGGCTGTGTCTGCCTGCTCCAGTGAAGAGAGAAACGGGAAATCATCTTGGTAGAGGCAACAAAGCAAAAGCGAGGCAGGATTGACATCTGCTCAACAGAGACGGATTCCCTGCGCTGACACAGTTCACAGTTACACGAGAAGCAATCTGAGCGGTCCGTCGACCGGAGACGTGTTTCCCAAGAGGTCGTTTAGCGAGTGAACAGCAGTGTGCGCGACTTTCAGGAGTGTGCCTGGAAAGTGCCAGAATCACCAGGAGCATCTGTGCAAAAGCTGCTGCCTCTGTGACCGCATTGAGGCACGTTCGCGTGTCTGCGAGTATATAGACGGCTCTTTCGCGTTCACTCCGAGGGAAACGGTCCGCTATTGCTTCTGTGCGTACAGACGCGATTCCCTTGTCTCTTGCGAACACAGGGAACTCTGTGCATCCAAATCTACAGGCTAAGGACGCGTCTGCATATGTTTTGGTGAACAATCGAGTGTGCGTGTTCTGACAGCTGCCTCTATGCAGACGTCTCCACAGAGCCACTTCTGAATGCCCCGCAGCCCAGGACTGAATGGATACACTAACAAGTGCACCGGTGTGAGCAAGCACATATGCAGAAGGACGTCTTTCATCTCACAGAAGCGCGAACGTCTTGGCGTTCAAGCACATGGCAGAAACAAGGTGTGAACAGATGAGCTGCTGCTATTTTCTCCGTTCGGCATGCTTCGTTGTAGCTCTCTTGCCGGTCGCCGGCTTAGCGGCTTGCTTTGCGCGACTAGCTCTGGGGAGAGAAGGAGATAGCGCCGGAAACCTCGCCTTTTGCCTTCTTCGGCGCTGGAACCTGGTTGCTGCGCCTTCTCTTTGTCCATGTGCACACACACGATTCCTCAGCGAAAACCATGCAGAAACCTTTCCACGAGCACCCAGGGATGTGCACCCAGCACCACGTGCACGCACACGCAGCTAGAGAAAAGCACCTACCTTTTCACACACTGATGCCTAAGCAAACGCGTGGCCACACACACGCACACATCCGCAAGCGCGCCTACTCCCATCTATTGAGGGAAAGACGGACGAGCAACGTCCTGACAGGCTTGAGGGGAAAAACGTCCATTGATGGTTGGCGTACTGCACGCCCGCCTACGGGGCTGCAGGGGAATCCACATTTGGAAGGTACCTGAAGATGTGTGCCTGTTCTTGGAGCTCCGCTAGTAGGGTAGCAAAGACACTCGTAGGCAGTACTGAATGCTGCTCCGTGCTACTTCTCCTCCGCTGGCAAATGCTTCACAGTCGCCCTAGGAAAGACGTTTAACAATCGATCTCCAAGAGGAACGAAACACATGATGCCGTAAGGCGAAAGAATAGCAGGGCATCTCTTCACAGGCTTGTCCCTGATCTATAGCTGAGGGCAAACACTTGTGTGCTTGTGGGAGAGCCTGTGTCTTTCCTGGAAGCGTTTGGGAGTTTTGCTCAGACGCGTGTTTCCTCAAGTTCAAGAATCAAGATCTAGGATACCTGCAGACAGGTGCCTGTTTGTGTGGAGACAGTCTGTTTGAAACTGTGTTCCTCAGCGCCCGCTCTTTCTCCCCGTCGCTCCACACGCCTGGGAGTCCCTTTCTTTCTCTCCACAAGCACGTGTGTTGACTTCGTCGCACATGTGCATCTGCACAAGCGTTGAGCTCAGCAGAGCGTGTGTCTTGACACTTGATGTGCGTTGGCTGTGTCTGCCTGCTCCAGTGAAGAGAGAAACGGGAAATCATCTTGGTAGAGGCAACAAAGCAAAAGCGAGGCAGGATTGACATCTGCTCAACAGAGACGGATTCCCTGCGCTGACACAGTTCACAGTTACACGAGAAGCAATCTGAGCGGTCCGTCGACCGGAGACGTGTTTCCCAAGAGGTCGTTTAGCGAGTGAACAGCAGTGTGCGCGACTTTCAGGAGTGTGCCTGGAAAGTGCCAGAATCACCAGGAGCATCTGTGCAAAAGCTGCTGCCTCTGTGACCGCATTGAGGCACGTTCGCGTGTCTGCGAGTATATAGACGGCTCTTTCGCGTTCACTCCGAGGGAAACGGTCCGCTATTGCTTCTGTGCGTACAGACGCGATTCCCTTGTCTCTTGCGAACACAGGGAACTCTGTGCATCCAAATCTACAGGCTAAGGACGCGTCTGCATATGTTTTGGTGAACAATCGAGTGTGCGTGTTCTGACAGCTGCCTCTATGCAGACGTCTCCACAGAGCCACTTCTGAATGCCCCGCAGCCCAGGACTGAATGGATACACTAACAAGTGCACCGGTGTGAGCAAGCACATATGCAGAAGGACGTCTTTCATCTCACAGAAGCGCGAACGTCTTGGCGTTCAAGCACATGGCAGAAACAAGGTGTGAACAGATGAGCTGCTGCTATTTTCTCCGTTCGGCATGCTTCGTTGTAGCTCTCTTGCCGGTCACCGGCTTAGCGGCTTGCTTTGCGCGACTAGCTCTGGGGAGAGAAGGAGATAGCGCCGGAAACCTCGCCTTTTGCCTTCTTCGGCGCTGGAACCTGGTTGCTGCGCCTTCTCTTTGTCCATGTGCACACACACGATTCCTCAGCGAAAACCATGCAGAAACCTTTCCACGAGCACCCAGGGATGTGCACCCAGCACCACGTGCACGCACACGCAGCTAGAGAAAAGCACCTACCTTTTCACACACTGATGCCTAAGCAAACGCGTGGCCACACACACGCACACATCCGCAAGCGCGCCTACTCCCATCTATTGAGGGAAAGACGGACGAGCAACGTCCTGACAGGCTTGAGGGGAAAAACGTCCATTGATGGTTGGCGTACTGCACGCCCGCCTACGGGGCTGCAGGGGAATCCACATTTGGAAGGTACCTGAAGATGTGTGCCTGTTCTTGGAGCTCCGCTAGTAGGGTAGCAAAGACACTCGTAGGCAGTACTGAATGCTGCTCCGTGCTACTTCTCCTCCGCTGGCAAATGCTTCACAGTCGCCCTAGGAAAGACGTTTAACAATCGATCTCCAAGAGGAACGAAACACATGATGCCGTAAGGCGAAAGAATAGCAGGGCATCTCTTCACAGGCTTGTCCCTGATCTATAGCTGAGGGCAAACACTTGTGTGCTTGTGGGAGAGCCTGTGTCTTTCCTGGAAGCGTTTGGGAGTTTTGCTCAGACGCGTGTTTCCTCAAGTTCAAGAATCAAGATCTAGGATACCTGCAGACAGGTGCCTGTTTGTGTGGAGACAGTCTGTTTGAAACTGTGTTCCTCAGCGCCCGCTCTTTCTCCCCGTCGCTCCACACGCCTGGGAGTCCCTTTCTTTCTCTCCACAAGCACGTGTGTTGACTTCGTCGCACATGTGCATCTGCACAAGCGTTGAGCTCAGCAGAGCGTGTCTCTTGACACTTGATGTGCGTTGGCTGTGTCTGCCTGCTCCAGTGAAGAGAGAAACGGGAAATCATCTTGGTAGAGGCAACAAAGCAAAAGCGAGGCAGGATTGACATCTGCTCAACAGAGACGGATTCCCTGCGCTGACACAGTTCACAGTTACACGAGAAGCAATCTGAGCGGTCCGTCGACCGGAGACGTGTTTCCCAAGAGGTCGTTTAGCGAGTGAACAGCAGTGTGCGCGACTTTCAGGAGTGTGCCTGGAAAGTGCCAGAATCACCAGGAGCATCTGTGCAAAAGCTGCTGCCTCTGTGACCGCATTGAGGCACGTTCGCGTGTCTGCGAGTATATAGACGGCTCTTTCGCGTTCACTCCGAGGGAAACGGTCCGCTATTGCTTCTGTGCGTACAGACGCGATTCCCTTGTCTCTTGCGAACACAGGGAACTCTGTGCATCCAAATCTACAGGCTAAGGACGCGTCTGCATATGTTTTGGTGAACAATCGAGTGTGCGTGTTCTGACAGCTGCCTCTATGCAGACGTCTCCACAGAGCCACTTCTGAATGCCCCGCAGCCCAGGACTGAATGGATACACTAACAAGTGCACCGGTGTGAGCAAGCACATATGCAGAAGGACGTCTTTCATCTCACAGAAGCGCGAACGTCTTGGCGTTCAAGCACATGGCAGAAACAAGGTGTGAACAGATGAGCTGCTGCTATTTTCTCCGTTCGGCATGCTTCGTTGTAGCTCTCTTGCCGGTCGCCGGCTTAGCGGCTTGCTTTGCGCGACTAGCCCTGGGGAGAGAAGGAGATAGCGCCGGAAACCTCGCCTTTTGCCTTCTTCGGCGCTGGAACCTGGTTGCTGCGCCTTCTCTTTGTCCATGTGCACACACACGATTCCTCAGCGAAAACCATGCAGAAACCTTTCCACGAGCACCCAGGGATGTGCACCCAGCACCACGTGCACGCACACGCAGCTAGAGAAAAGCACCTACCTTTTCACACACTGTTGCCTAAGCAAACGCGTGGCCACACACACGCACACATCCGCAAGCGCGCCTACTCCCATCTATTGAGGGAAAGACGGACGAGCAACGTCCTGACAGGCTTGAGGGGAAAAACGTCCGTTGACGGTTGGCGTACTGCACGCCCGCCTACGGGGCTGCAGGGGAATCCACATTTGGAAGGTACCTGAAGAAGTGTGCCTGTTCTTGGAGCTCCGCTAGTAGGGTAGCAAAGACACTCGTAGGCAGTACTGAATGCTGCTCCGTGCTACTTCTCCTCCGCTGGCAAATGCTTCACAGTCGCCCTAGGAAAGACGTTTAACAATCGATCTCCAAGAGGAACGAAACACATGATGCCATAAGGCGAAAGAATAGCAGGGCATCTCTTCACAGGCTTGTCCCTGATCTATAGCTGAGGGCAAACACTTGTGTGCTTGTGGGAGAGCCTGTGTCTTTCCTGGAAGCGTTTGGGAGTTTTGCTCAGACGCGTGTTTCCTCAAGTTCAAGAATCAAGATCTAGGATACCTGCAGACAGGTGCCTGTTTGTGTGGAGACAGTCTGTTTGAAACTGTGTTCCTCAGCGCCCGCTCTTCCTCCCCGTCGCTCCACACGCCTGGGAGTCCCTTTCTTTCTCTCCACAAGCACGTGTGTTGACTTCGTCGCACATGTGCATCTGCACAAGCGTTGAGCTCAGCAGAGCGTGTCTCTTGACACTTGATGTGCGTTGGCTGTGTCTGCCTGCTCCAGTGAAGAGAGAAACGGGAAATCATCTTGGTAGAGGCAACAAAGCAAAAGCGAGGCAGGATTGACATCTGCTCAACAGAGACGGATTCCCTGCGCTGACACAGTTCACAGTTACACGAGAAGCAATCTGAGCGGTCCGTCGACCGGAGACGTGTTTCCCAAGAGGTCGTTTAGCGAGTGAACAGCAGTGTGCGCGACTTTCAGGAGTGTGCCTGGAAAGTGCCAGAATCACCAGGAGCATCTGTGCAAAAGCTGCTGCCTCTGTGACCGCATTGAGGCACGTTCGCGTGTCTGCGAGTATATAGACGGCTCTTTCGCGTTCACTCCGAGGGAAACGGTCCGCTATTGCTTCTGTGCGTACAGACGCGATTCCCTTGTCTCTTGCGAACACAGGGAACTCTGTGCATCCAAATCTACAGGCTAAGGACGCGTCTGCATATGTTTTGGTGAACAATCGAGTGTGCGTGTTCTGACAGCTGCCTCTATGCAGACGTCTCCACAGAGCCACTTCTGAATGCCCCGCAGCCCAGGACTGAATGGATACACTAACAAGTGCACCGGTGTGAGCAAGCACATATGCAGAAGGACGTCTTTCATCTCACAGAAGCGCGAACGTCTTGGCGTTCAAGCACATGGCAGAAACAAGGTGTGAACAGATGAGCTCCTGCTATTTTCTCCGTTCGGCATGCTTCGTTGTAGCTCTCTTGCCGGTCGCCGGCTTAGCGGCTTGCTTTGCGCGACTAGCTCTGGGGAGAGAAGGAGATAGCGCCGGAAACCTCGCCTTTTGCCTTCTTCGGCGCTGGAACCTGGTTGCTGCGCCTTCTCTTTGTCCATGTGCACACACACGATTCCTCAGCGAAAACCATGCAGAAACCTTTCCACGAGCACCCAGGGATGTGCACCCAGCACCACGTGCACGCACACGCAGCTAGAGAAAAGCACCTACCTTTTCACACACTGATGCCTAAGCAAACGCGTGGCCACACACACGCACACATCTGCAAGCGCGCCTACTCCCATCTATTGAGGGAAAGACGGACGAGCAACGTCCTGACAGGCTTGAGGGGAAAAACGTCCGTTGACGGTTGGCGTACTGCACGCCCGCCTACGGGGCTGCAGGGGAATCCACATTTGGAAGGTACCTGAAGATGTGTGCCTGTTCTTGGAGCTCCGCTAGTAGGGTAGCAAAGACACTCGTAGGCAGTACTGAATGCTGCTCCGTGCTACTTCTCCTCCGCTGGCAAATGCTTCACAGTCGCCCTAGGAAAGACGTTTAACAATCGATCTCCAAGAGGAACGAAACACATGATGCCGTAAGGCGAAAGAATAGCAGGGCATCTCTTCACAGGCTTGTCCCTGATCTATAGCTGAGGGCAAACACTTGTGTGCTTGTGGGAGAGCCTGTGTCTTTCCTGGAAGCGTTTGGGAGTTTTGCTCAGACGCGTGTTTCCTCAAGTTCAAGAATCAAGATCTAGGATACCTGCAGACAGGTGCCTGTTTGTGTGGAGACAGTCTGTTTGAAACTGTGTTCCTCAGCGCCCGCTCTTTCTCCCCGTCGCTCCACACGCCTGGGAGTCCCTTTCTTTCTCTCCACAAGCACGTGTGTTGACTTCGTCGCACATGTGCATCTGCACAAGCGTTGAGCTCAGCAGAGCGTGTCTCTTGACACTTGATGTGCGTTGGCTGTGTCTGCCTGCTCCAGTGAAGAGAGAAACGGGAAATCATCTTGGTAGAGGCAACAAAGCAAAAGCGAGGCAGGATTGACATCTGCTCAACAGAGACGGATTCCCTGCGCTGACACAGTTCACAGTTACACGAGAAGCAATCTGAGCGGTCCGTCGACCGGAGACGTGTTTCCCAAGAGGTCGTTTAGCGAGTGAACAGCAGTGTGCGCGACTTTCAGGAGTGTGCCTGGAAAGTGCCAGAATCACCAGGAGCATCTGTGCAAAAGCTGCTGCCTCTGTGACCGCATTGAGGCACGTTCGCGTGTCTGCGAGTATATAGACGGCTCTTTCGCGTTCACTCCGAGGGAAACGGTCCGCTATTGCTTCTGTGCGTACAGACGCGATTCCCTTGTCTCTTGCGAACACAGGGAACTCTGTGCATCCAAATCTACAGGCTAAGGACGCGTCTGCATATGTTTTGGTGAACAATCGAGTGTGCGTGTTCTGACAGCTGCCTCTATGCAGACGTCTCCACAGAGCCACTTCTGAATGCCCCGCAGCCCAGGACTGAATGGATACACTAACAAGTGCACCGGTGTGAGCAAGCACATATGCAGAAGGACGTCTTTCATCTCACAGAAGCGCGAACGTCTTGGCGTTCAAGCACATGGCAGAAACAAGGTGTGAACAGATGAGCTGCTGCTATTTTCTCCGTTCGGCATGCTTCGTTGTAGCTCTCTTGCCGGTCGCCGGCTTAGCGGCTTGCTTTGCGCGACTAGCTCTGGGGAGAGAAGGAGATAGCGCCGGAAACCTCGCCTTTTGCCTTCTTCGGCGCTGGAACCTGGTTGCTGCGCCTTCTCTTTGTCCATGTGCACACACACGATTCCTCAGCGAAAACCATGCAGAAACCTTTCCACGAGCACCCAGGGATGTGCACCCAGCACCACGTGCACGCACACGCAGCTAGAGAAAAGCACCTACCTTTTCACACACTGATGCCTAAGCAAACGCGTGGCCACACACACGCACACATCCGCAAGCGCGCCTACTCCCATCTATTGAGGGAAAGACGGACGAGCAACGTCCTGACAGGCTTGAGGGGAAAAACGTCCGTTGACGGTTGGCGTACTGCACGCCCGCCTACGGGGCTGCAGGGGAATCCACATTTGGAAGGTACCTGAAGATGTGTGCCTGTTCTTGGAGCTCCGCTAGTAGGGTAGCAAAGACACTCGTAGGCAGTACTGAATGCTGCTCCGTGCTACTTCTCCTCCGCTGGCAAATGCTTCACAGTCGCCCTAGGAAAGACGTTTAACAATCGATCTCCAAGAGGAACGAAACACATGATGCCGTAAGGCGAAAGAATAGCAGGGCATCTCTTCACAGGCTTGTCCCTGATCTATAGCTGAGGGCAAACACTTGTGTGCTTGTGGGAGAGCCTGTGTCTTTCCTGGAAGCGTTTGGGAGTTTTGCTCAGACGCGTGTTTCCTCAAGTTCAAGAATCAAGATCTAGGATACCTGCAGACAGGTGCCTGTTTGTGTGGAGACAGTCTGTTTGAAACTGTGTTCCTCAGCGCCCGCTCTTTCTCCCCGTCGCTCCACACGCCTGGGAGTCCCTTTCTTTCTCTCCACAAGCACGTGTGTTGACTTCGTCGCACATGTGCATCTGCACAAGCGTTGAGCTCAGCAGAGCGTGTCTCTTGACACTTGATGTGCGTTGGCTGTGTCTGCCTGCTCCAGTGAAGAGAGAAACGGGAAATCATCTTGGTAGAGGCAACAAAGCAAAAGCGAGGCAGGATTGACATCTGCTCAACAGAGACGGATTCCCTGCGCTGACACAGTTCACAGTTACACGAGAAGCAATCTGAGCGGTCCGTCGACCGGAGACGTGTTTCCCAAGAGGTCGTTTAGCGAGTGAACAGCAGTGTGCGCGACTTTCAGGAGTGTGCCTGGAAAGTGCCAGAATCACCAGGAGCATCTGTGCAAAAGCTGCTGCCTCTGTGACCGCATTGAGGCACGTTCGCGTGTCTGCGAGTATATAGACGGCTCTTTCGCGTTCACTCCGAGGGAAACGGTCCGCTATTGCTTCTGTGCGTACAGACGCGATTCCCTTGTCTCTTGCGAACACAGGGAACTCTGTGCATCCAAATCTACAGGCTAAGGACGCGTCTGCATATGTTTTGGTGAACAATCGAGTGTGCGTGTTCTGACAGCTGCCTCTATGCAGACGTCTCCACAGAGCCACTTCTGAATGCCCCGCAGCCCAGGACTGAATGGATACACTAACAAGTGCACCGGTGTGAGCAAGCACATATGCAGAAGGACGTCTTTCATCTCACAGAAGCGCGAACGTCTTGGCGTTCAAGCACATGGCAGAAACAAGGTGTGAACAGATGAGCTCCTGCTATTTTCTCCGTTCGGCATGCTTCGTTGTAGCTCTCTTGCCGGTCGCCGGCTTAGCGGCTTGCTTTGCGCGACTAGCTCTGGGGAGAGAAGGAGATAGCGCCGGAAACCTCGCCTTTTGCCTTCTTCGGCGCTGGAACCTGGTTGCTGCGCCTTCTCTTTGTCCATGTGCACACACACGATTCCTCAGCGAAAACCATGCAGAAACCTTTCCACGAGCACCCAGGGATGTGCACCCAGCACCACGTGCACGCACACGCAGCTAGAGAAAAGCACCTACCTTTTCACACACTGATGCCTAAGCAAACGCGTGGCCACACACACGCACACATCCGCAAGCGCGCCTACTCCCATCTATTGAGGGAAAGACGGACGAGCAACGTCCTGACAGGCTTGAGGGGAAAAACGTCCGTTGACGGTTGGCGTACTGCACGCCCGCCTACGGGGCTGCAGGGGAATCCACATTTGGAAGGTACCTGAAGATGTGTGCCTGTTCTTGGAGCTCCGCTAGTAGGGTAGCAAAGACACTCGTAGGCAGTACTGAATGCTGCTCCGTGCTACTTCTCCTCCGCTGGCAAATGCTTCACAGTCGCCCTAGGAAAGACGTTTAACAATCGATCTCCAAGAGGAACGAAACACATGATGCCGTAAGGCGAAAGAATAGCAGGGCATCTCTTCACAGGCTTGTCCCTGATCTATAGCTGAGGGCAAACACTTGTGTGCTTGTGGGAGAGCCTGTGTCTTTCCTGGAAGCGTTTGGGAGTTTTGCTCAGACGCGTGTTTCCTCAAGTTCAAGAATCAAGATCTAGGATACCTGCAGACAGGTGCCTGTTTGTGTGGAGACAGTCTGTTTGAAACTGTGTTCCTCAGCGCCCGCTCTTTCTCCCCGTCGCTCCACACGCCTGGGAGTCCCTTTCTTTCTCTCCACAAGCACGTGTGTTGACTTCGTCGCACATGTGCATCTGCACAAGCGTTGAGCTCAGCAGAGCGTGTCTCTTGACACTTGATGTGCGTTGGCTGTGTCTGCCTGCTCCAGTGAAGAGAGAAACGGGAAATCATCTTGGTAGAGGCAACAAAGCAAAAGCGAGGCAGGATTGACATCTGCTCAACAGAGACGGATTCCCTGCGCTGACACAGTTCACAGTTACACGAGAAGCAATCTGAGCGGTCCGTCGACCGGAGACGTGTTTCCCAAGAGGTCGTTTAGCGAGTGAACAGCAGTGTGCGCGACTTTCAGGAGTGTGCCTGGAAAGTGCCAGAATCACCAGGAGCATCTGTGCAAAAGCTGCTGCCTCTGTGACCGCATTGAGGCACGTTCGCGTGTCTGCGAGTATATAGACGGCTCTTTCGCGTTCACTCCGAGGGAAACGGTCCGCTATTGCTTCTGTGCGTACAGACGCGATTCCCTTGTCTCTTGCGAACACAGGGAACTCTGTGCATCCAAATCTACAGGCTAAGGACGCGTCTGCATATGTTTTGGTGAACAATCGAGTGTGCGTGTTCTGACAGCTGCCTCTATGCAGACGTCTCCACAGAGCCACTTCTGAATGCCCCGCAGCCCAGGACTGAATGGATACACTAACAAGTGCACCGGTGTGAGCAACCACATATGCAGAAGGACGTCTTTCATCTCACAGAAGCGCGAACGTCTTGGCGTTCAAGCACATGGCAGAAACAAGGTGTGAACAGATGAGCTGCTGCTATTTTCTCCGTTCGGCATGCTTCGTTGTAGCTCTCTTGCCGGTCGCCGGCTTAGCGGCTTGCTTTGCGCGACTAGCTCTGGGGAGAGAAGGAGATAGCGCCGGAAACCTCGCCTTTTGCCTTCTTCGGCGCTGGAACCTGGTTGCTGCGCCTTCTCTTTGTCCATGTGCACACACACGATTCCTCAGCGAAAACCATGCAGAAACCTTTCCACGAGCACCCAGGGATGTGCACCCAGCACCACGTGCACGCACACGCAGCTAGAGAAAAGCACCTACCTTTTCACACACTGATGCCTAAGCAAACGCGTGGCCACACACACGCACACATCCGCAAGCGCGCCTACTCCCATCTATTGAGGGAAAGACGGACGAGCAACGTCCTGACAGGCTTGAGGGGAAAAACGTCCGTTGACGGTTGGCGTACTGCACGCCCGCCTACGGGGCTGCAGGGGAATCCACATTTGGAAGGTACCTGAAGATGTGTGCCTGTTCTTGGAGCTCCGCTAGTAGGGTAGCAAAGACACTCGTAGGCAGTACTGAATGCTGCTCCGTGCTACTTCTCCTCCACTGGCAAATGCTTCACAGTCGCCCTAGGAAAGACGTTTAACAATCGATCTCCAAGAGGAACGAAAGACATGATGCCGTAAGGCGAAAGAATAGCAGGGCATCTCTTCACAGGCTTGTCCCTGATCTATAGCTGAGGGCAAACACTTGTGTGCTTGTGGGAGAGCCTGTGTCTTTCCTGGAAGCGTTTGGGAGTTTTGCTCAGACGCGTGTTTCCTCAAGTTCAAGAATCAAGATCTAGGATACCTGCAGACAGGTGCCTGTTTGTGTGGAGACAGTCTGTTTGAAACTGTGTTCCTCAGCGCCCGCTCTTTCTCCCCGTCGCTCCACACGCCTGGGAGTCCCTTTCTTTCTCTGCACAAGCACGTGTGTTGACTTCGTCGCACATGTGCATCTGCACAAGCGTTGAGCTCAGCAGAGCGTGTCTCTTGACACTTGATGTGCGTTGGCTGTGTCTGCCTGCTCCAGTGAAGAGAGAAACGGGAAATCATCTTGGTAGAGGCAACAAAGCAAAAGCGAGGCAGGATTGACATCTGCTCAACAGAGACGGATTCCCTGCGCTGACACAGTTCACAGTTACACGAGAAGCAATCTGAGCGGTCCGTCGACCGGAGACGTGTTTCCCAAGAGGTCGTTTAGCGAGTGAACAGCAGTGTGCGCGACTTTCAGGAGTGTGCCTGGAAAGTGCCAGAATCACCAGGAGCATCTGTGCAAAAGCTGCTGCCTCTGTGACCGCATTGAGGCACGTTCGCGTGTCTGCGAGTATATAGACGGCTCTTTCGCGTTCACTCCGAGGGAAACGGTCCGCTATTGCTTCTGTGCGTACAGACGCGATTCCCTTGTCTCTTGCGAACACAGGGAACTCTGTGCATCCAAATCTACAGGCTAAGGACGCGTCTGCATATGTTTTGGTGAACAATCGAGTGTGCGTGTTCTGACAGCTGCCTCTATGCAGACGTCTCCACAGAGCCACTTCTGAATGCCCCGCAGCCCAGGACTGAATGGATACACTAACAAGTGCACCGGTGTGAGCAAGCACATATGCAGAAGGACGTCTTTCATCTCACAGAAGCGCGAACGTCTTGGCGTTCAAGCACATGGCAGAAACAAGGTGTGAACAGATGAGCTGCTGCTATTTTCTCCGTTCGGCATGCTTCGTTGTAGCTCTCTTGCCGGTCGCCGGCTTAGCGGCTTGCTTTGCGCGACTAGCTCTGGGGAGAGAAGGAGATAGCGCCGGAAACCTCGCCTTTTGCCTTCTTCGGCGCTGGAACCTGGTTGCTGCGCCTTCTCTTTGTCCATGTGCACACACACGATTCCTCAGCGAAAACCATGCAGAAACCTTTCCACGAGCACCCAGGGATGTGCACCCAGCACCACGTGCACGCACACGCAGCTAGAGAAAAGCACCTACCTTTTCACACACTGATGCCTAAGCAAACGCGTGGCCACACACACGCACACATCCGCAAGCGCGCCTACTCCCATCTATTGAGGGAAAGACGGACGAGCAACGTCCTGACAGGCTTGAGGGGAAAAACGTCCGTTGACGGTTGGCGTACTGCACGCCCGCCTACGGGGCTGCAGGGGAATCCACATTTGGAAGGTACCTGAAGATGTGTGCCTGTTCTTGGAGCTCCGCTAGTAGGGTAGCAAAGACACTCGTAGGCAGTACTGAATGCTGCTCCGTGCTACTTCTCCTCCGCTGGCAAATGCTTCACAGTCGCCCTAGGAAAGACGTTTAACAATCGATCTCCAAGAGGAACGAAACACATGATGCCATAAGGCGAAAGAATAGCAGGGCATCTCTTCACAGGCTTGTCCCTGATCTATAGCTGAGGGCAAACACTTGTGTGCTTGTGGGAGAGCCTGTGTCTTTCCTGGAAGCGTTTGGGAGTTTTGCTCAGACGCGTGTTTCCTCAAGTTCAAGAATCAAGATCTAGGATACCTGCAGACAGGTGCCTGTTTGTGTGGAGACAGTCTGTTTAAAACTGTGTTCCTCAGCGCCCGCTCTTTCTCCCCGTCGCTCCACACGCCTGGGAGTCCCTTTCTTTCTCTCCACAAGCACGTGTGTTGACTTCGTCGCACATGTGCATCTGCACAAGCGTTGAGCTCAGCAGAGCGTGTCTCTTGACACTTGATGTGCGTTGGCTGTGTCTGCCTGCTCCAGTGAAGAGAGAAACGGGAAATCATCTTGGTAGAGGCAACAAAGCAAAAGCGAGGCAGGATTGACATCTGCTCAACAGAGACGGATTCCCTGCGCTGACACAGTTCACAGTTACACGAGAAGCAATCTGAGCGGTCCGTCGACCGGAGACGTGTTTCCCAAGAGGTCGTTTAGCGAGTGAACAGCAGTGTGCGCGACTTTCAGGAGTGTGCCTGGAAAGTGCCAGAATCACCAGGAGCATCTGTGCAAAAGCTGCTGCCTCTGTGACCGCATTGAGGCACGTTCACGTGTCTGCGAGTATATAGACGGCTCTTTCGCGTTCACTCCGAGGGAAACGGTCCGCTATTGCTTCTGTGCGTACAGACGCGATTCCCTTGTCTCTTGCGAACACAGGGAACTCTGTGCATCCAAATCTACAGGCTAAGGACGCGTCTGCATATGTTTTGGTGAACAATCGAGTGTGCGTGTTCTGACAGCTGCCTCTATGCAGACGTCTCCACAGAGCCACTTCTGAATGCCCCGCAGCCCAGGACTGAATGGATACACTAACAAGTGCACCGGTGTGAGCAAGCACATATGCAGAAGGACGTCTTTCATCTCACAGAAGCGCGAACGTCTTGGCGTTCAAGCACATGGCAGAAACAAGGTGTGAACAGATGAGCTGCTGCTATTTTCTCCGTTCGGCATGCTTCGTTGTAGCTCTCTTGCCGGTCGCCGGCTTAGCGGCTTGCTTTGCGCGACTAGCTCTGGGGAGAGAAGGAGATAGCGCCGGAAACCTCGCCTTTTGCCTTCTTCGGCGCTGGAACCTGGTTGCTGCGCCTTCTCTTTGTCCATGTGCACACACACGATTCCTCAGCGAAAACCATGCAGAAACCTTTCCACGAGCACCCAGGGATGTGCACCCAGCACCACGTGCACGCACACGCAGCTAGAGAAAAGCACCTACCTTTTCACACACTGATGCCTAAGCAAACGCGTGGCCACACACACGCACACATCCGCAAGCGCGCCTACTCCCATCTATTGAGGGAAAGACGGACGAGCAACGTCCTGACAGGCTTGAGGGGAAAAACGTCCGTTGACGGTTGGCGTACTGCACGCCCGCCTACGGGGCTGCAGGGGAATCCACATTTGGAAGGTACCTGAAGATGTGTGCCTGTTCTTGGAGCTCCGCTAGTAGGGTAGCAAAGACACTCGTAGGCAGTACTGAATGCTGCTCCGTGCTACTTCTCCTCCGCTGGCAAATGCTTCACAGTCGCCCTAGGAAAGACGTTTAACAATCGATCTCCAAGAGGAACGAAACACATGATGCCGTAAGGCGAAAGAATAGCAGGGCATCTCTTCACAGGATTGTCCCTGATCTATAGCTGAGGGCAAACACTTGTGTGCTTGTGGGAGAGCCTGTGTCTTTCCTGGAAGCGTTTGGGAGTTTTGCTCAGACGCGTGTTTCCTCAAGTTCAAGAATCAAGATCTAGGATACCTGCAGACAGGTGCCTGTTTGTGTGGAGACAGTCTGTTTGAAACTGTGTTCCTCAGCGCCCGCTCTTTCTCCCCGTCGCTCCACACGCCTGGGAGTCCCTTTCTTTCTCTCCACAAGCACGTGTGTTGACTTCGTCGCACATGTGCATCTGCACAAGCGTTGAGCTCAGCAGAGCGTGTCTCTTGACACTTGATGTGCGTTGGCTGTGTCTGCCTGCTCCAGTGAAGAGAGAAACGGGAAATCATCTTGGTAGAGGCAACAAAGCAAAAGCGAGGCAGGATTGACATCTGCTCAACAGAGACGGATTCCCTGCGCTGACACAGTTCACAGTTACACGAGAAGCAATCTGAGCGGTCCGTCGACCGGAGACGTGTTTCCCAAGAGGTCGTTTAGCGAGTGAACAGCAGTGTGCGCGACTTTCAGGAGTGTGCCTGGAAAGTGCCAGAATCACCAGGAGCATCTGTGCAAAAGCTGCTGCCTCTGTGACCGCATTGAGGCACGTTCACGTGTCTGCGAGTATATAGACGGCTCTTTCGCGTTCACTCCGAGGGAAACGGTCCGCTATTGCTTCTGTGCGCACAGACGCGATTCCCTTGTCTCTTGCGAACACAGGGAACTCTGTGCATCCAAATCTACAGGCTAAGGACGCGTCTGCATATGTTTTGGTGAACAATCGAGTGTGCGTGTTCTGACAGCTGCCTCTATGCAGACGTCTCCACAGAGCCACTTCTGAATGCCCCGCAGCCCAGGACTGAATGGATACACTAACAAGTGCACCGGTGTGAGCAAGCACATATGCAGAAGGACGTCTTTCATCTCACAGAAGCGCGAACGTCTTGGCGTTCAAGCACATGGCAGAAACAAGGTGTGAACAGATGAGCTGCTGCTATTTTCTCCGTTCGGCATGCTTCGTTGTAGCTCTCTTGCCGGTCGCCGGCTTAGCGGCTTGCTTTGCGCGACTAGCTCTGGGGAGAGAAGGAGATAGCGCCGGAAACCTCGCCTTTTGCCTTCTTCGGCGCTGGAACCTGGTTGCTGCGCCTTCTCTTTGTCCATGTGCACACACACGATTCCTCAGCGAAAACCATGCAGAAACCTTTCCACGAGCACCCAGGGATGTGCACCCAGCACCACGTGCACGCACACGCAGCTAGAGAAAAGCACCTACCTTTTCACACACTGATGCCTAAGCAAACGCGTGGCCACACACACGCACACATCCGCAAGCGCGCCTACTCCCATCTATTGAGGGAAAGACGGACGAGCAACGTCCTGACAGGCTTGAGGGGAAAAACGTCCGTTGACGGTTGGCGTACTGCACGCCCGCCTACGGGGCTGCAGGGGAATCCACATTTGGAAGGTACCTGAAGATGTGTGCCTGTTCTTGGAGCTCCGCTAGTAGGGTAGCAAAGACACTCGTAGGCAGTACTGAATGCTGCTCCGTGCTACTTCTCCTCCGCTGGCAAATGCTTCACAGTCGCCCTAGGAAAGACGTTTAACAATCGATCTCCAAGAGGAACGAAACACATGATGCCGTAAGGCGAAAGAATAGCAGGGCATCTCTTCACAGGCTTGTCCCTGATCTATAGCTGAGGGCAAACACTTGTGTGCTTGTGGGAGAGCCTGTGTCTTTCCTGGAAGCGTTTGGGAGTTTTGCTCAGACGCGTGTTTCCTCAAGTTCAAGAATCAAGATCTAGGATACCTGCAGACAGGTGCCTGTTTGTGTGGAGACAGTCTGTTTGAAACTGTGTTCCTCAGCGCCCGCTCTTTCTCCCCGTCGCTCCACACGCCTGGGAGTCCCTTTCTTTCTCTCCACAAGCACGTGTGTTGACTTCGTCGCACATGTGCATCTGCACAAGCGTTGAGCTCAGCAGAGCGTGTCTCTTGACACTTGATGTGCGTTGGCTGTGTCTGCCTGCTCCAGTGAAGAGAGAAACGGGAAATCATCTTGGTAGAGGCAACAAAGCAAAAGCGAGGCAGGATTGACATCTGCTCAACAGAGACGGATTCCCTGCGCTGACACAGTTCACAGTTACACGAGAAGCAATCTGAGCGGTCCGTCGACCGGAGACGTGTTTCCCAAGAGGTCGTTTAGCGAGTGAACAGCAGTGTGCGCGACTTTCAGGAGTGTGCCTGGAAAGTGCCAGAATCACCAGGAGCATCTGTGCAAAAGCTGCTGCCTCTGTGACCGCATTGAGGCACGTTCACGTGTCTGCGAGTATATAGACGGCTCTTTCGCGTTCACTCCGAGGGAAACGGTCCGCTATTGCTTCTGTGCGCACAGACGCGATTCCCTTGTCTCTTGCGAACACAGGGAACTCTGTGCATCCAAATCTACAGGCTAAGGACGCGTCTGCATATGTTTTGGTGAACAATCGAGTGTGCGTGTTCTGACAGCTGCCTCTATGCAGACGTCTCCACAGAGCCACTTCTGAATGCCCCGCAGCCCAGGACTGAATGGATACACTAACAAGTGCACCGGTGTGAGCAAGCACATATGCAGAAGGACGTCTTTCATCTCACAGAAGCGCGAACGTCTTGGCGTTCAAGCACATGGCAGAAACAAGGTGTGAACAGATGAGCTGCTGCTATTTTCTCCGTTCGGCATGCTTCGTTGTAGCTCTCTTGCCGGTCGCCGGCTTAGCGGCTTGCTTTGCGCGACTAGCTCTGGGGAGAGAAGGAGATAGCGCCGGAAACCTCGCCTTTTGCCTTCTTCGGCGCTGGAACCTGGTTGCTGCGCCTTCTCTTTGTCCATGTGCACACACACGATTCCTCAGCGAAAACCATGCAGAAACCTTTCCACGAGCACCCAGGGATGTGCACCCAGCACCACGTGCACGCACACGCAGCTAGAGAAAAGCACCTACCTTTTCACACACTGATGCCTAAGCAAACGCGTGGCCACACACACGCACACATCCGCAAGCGCGCCTACTCCCATCTATTGAGGGAAAGACGGACGAGCAACGTCCTGACAGGCTTGAGGGGAAAAACGTCCGTTGACGGTTGGCGTACTGCACGCCCGCCTACGGGGCTGCAGGGGAATCCACATTTGGAAGGTACCTGAAGATGTGTGCCTGTTCTTGGAGCTCCGCTAGTAGGGTAGCAAAGACACTCGTAGGCAGTACTGAATGCTGCTCCGTGCTACTTCTCCTCCGCTGGCAAATGCTTCACAGTCGCCCTAGGAAAGACGTTTAACAATCGATCTCCAAGAGGAACGAAACACATGATGCCGTAAGGCGAAAGAATAGCAGGGCATCTCTTCACAGGCTTGTCCCTGATCTATAGCTGAGGGCAAACACTTGTGTGCTTGTGGGAGAGCCTGTGTCTTTCCTGGAAGCGTTTGGGAGTTTTGCTCAGACGCGTGTTTCCTCAAGTTCAAGAATCAAGATCTAGGATACCTGCAGACAGGTGCCTGTTTGTGTGGAGACAGTCTGTTTGAAACTGTGTTCCTCAGCGCCCGCTCTTTCTCCCCGTCGCTCCACACGCCTGGGAGTCCCTTTCTTTCTCTCCACAAGCACGTGTGTTGACTTCGTCGCACATGTGCATCTGCACAAGCGTTGAGCTCAGCAGAGCGTGTCTCTTGACACTTGATGTGCGTTGGCTGTGTCTGCCTGCTCCAGTGAAGAGAGAAACGGGAAATCATCTTGGTAGAGGCAACAAAGCAAAAGCGAGGCAGGATTGACATCTGCTCAACAGAGACGGATTCCCTGCGCTGACACAGTTCACAGTTACACGAGAAGCAATCTGAGCGGTCCGTCGACCGGAGACGTGTTTCCCAAGAGGTCGTTTAGCGAGTGAACAGCAGTGTGCGCGACTTTCAGGAGTGTGCCTGGAAAGTGCCAGAATCACCAGGAGCATCTGTGCAAAAGCTGCTGCCTCTGTGACCGCATTGAGGCACGTTCGCGTGTCTGCGAGTATATAGACGGCTCTTTCGCGTTCACTCCGAGGGAAACGGTCCGCTATTGCTTCTGTGTGCACAGACGCGATTCCCTTGTCTCTTGCGAACACAGGGAACTCTGTGCATCCAAATCTACAGGCTAAGGACGCGTCTGCATATGTTTTGGTGAACAATCGAGTGTGCGTGTTCTGACAGCTGCCTCTATGCAGACGTCTCCACAGAGCCACTTCTGAATGCCCCGCAGCCCAGGACTGAATGGATACACTAACAAGTGCACCGGTGTGAGCAAGCACATATGCAGAAGGACGTCTTTCATCTCACAGAAGCGCGAACGTCTTGGCGTTCAAGCACATGGCAGAAACAAGGTGTGAACAGATGAGCTGCTGCTATTTTCTCCGTTCGGCATGCTTCGTTGTAGCTCTCTTGCCGGTCGCCGGCTTAGCGGCTTGCTTTGCGCGACTAGCTCTGGGGAGAGAAGGAGATAGCGCCGGAAACCTCGCCTTTTGCCTTCTTCGGCGCTGGAACCTGGTTGCTGCGCCTTCTCTTTGTCCATGTGCACACACACGATTCCTCAGCGAAAACCATGCAGAAACCTTTCCACCAGCACCCAGGGATGTGCACCCAGCACCACGTGCACGCACACGCAGCTAGAGAAAAGCACCTACCTTTTCACACACTGATGCCTAAGCAAACGCGTGGCCACACACACGCACACATCCGCAAGCGCGCCTACTCCCATCTATTGAGGGAAAGACGGACGAGCAACGTCCTGACAGGCTTGAGGGGAAAAACGTCCGTTGACGGTTGGCGTACTGCACGCCCGCCTACGGGGCTGCAGGGGAATCCACATTTGGAAGGTACCTGAAGATGTGTGCCTGTTCTTGGAGCTCCGCTAGTAGGGTAGCAAAGACACTCGTAGGCAGTACTGAATGCTGCTCCGTGCTACTTCTCCTCCGCTGGCAAATGCTTCACAGTCGCCCTAGGAAAGACGTTTAACAATCGATCTCCAAGAGGAACGAAACACATGATGCCGTAAGGCGAAAGAATAGCAGGGCATCTCTTCACAGGCTTGTCCCTGATCTATAGCTGAGGGCAAACACTTGTGTGCTTGTGGGAGAGCCTGTGTCTTTCCTGGAAGCGTTTGGGAGTTTTGCTCAGACGCGTGTTTCCTCAAGTTCAAGAATCAAGATCTAGGATACCTGCAGACAGGTGCCTGTTTGTGTGGAGACAGTCTGTTTGAAACTGTGTTCCTCAGCGCCCGCTCTTTCTCCCCGTCGCTCCACATGCCTGGGAGTCCCTTTCTTTCTCTCCACAAGCACGTGTGTTGACTTCGTCGCACATGTGCATCTGCACAAGCGTTGAGCTCAGCAGAGCGTGTCTCTTGACACTTGATGTGCGTTGGCTGTGTCTGCCTGCTCCAGTGAAGAGAGAAACGGGAAATCATCTTGGTAGAGGCAACAAAGCAAAAGCGAGGCAGGATTGACATCTGCTCAACAGAGACGGATTCCCTGCGCTGACACAGTTCACAGTTACACGAGAAGCAATCTGAGCGGTCCATCGACCGGAGACGTGTTTCCCAAGAGGTCGTTTAGCGAGTGAACAGCAGTGTGCGCGACTTTCAGGAGTGTACCTGGAAAGTGCCAGAATCACCAGAGCATCTGTGCAAAAGCTGCTGCCTCTGTGACCGCATTGAGGCACGTTCGCGTGTCTGCGAGTATATAAACGGCTCTTCCGCGTTCACTCCGAGGGAAACGGTCCGCTATTGCTTCTGTGCGCACAGACGCGATTCCCTTGTCTCTTGCGAACACAGGGAACTCTGTGCATCCAAATCTACAGGCTAAGGACGCGTCTGCATATGTTTTGGTGAACAATCGAGTGTGCGTGTTCTGACAGCTGCCTCTATGCAGACGTCTCCACAGAGCCACTTCTGAATGCCCCGCAGCCCAGGACTGAATGGATACACTAACAAGTGCACCGGTGTGAGCAACCACATATGCAGAAGGACGTCTTTCATCTCACAGAAGCGCGAACGTCTTGGCGTTCAAGCACATGGCAGAAACAAGGTGTGAACAGATGAGCTGCTGCTATTTTCTCCGTTCGGCATGCTTCGTTGTAGCTCTCTTGCCGGTCGCCGGCTTAGCGGCTTGCTTTGCGCGACTAGCTCTGGGGAGAGAAGGAGATAGCGCCGGAAACCTCGCCTTTTGCCTTCTTCGGCGCTGGAACCTGGTTGCTGCGCCTTCTCTTTGTCCATGTGCACACACACGATTCCTCAGCGAAAACCATGCAGAAACCTTTCCACGAGCACCCAGGGATGTGCACCCAGCACCACGTGCACGCACACGCAGCTAGAGAAAAGCACCTACCTTTTCACACACTGATGCCTAAGCAAACGCGTGGCCACACACACGCACACATCCGCAAGCGCGCCTACTCCCATCTATTGAGGGAAAGACGGACGAGCAACGTCCTGACAGGCTTGAGGGGAAAAACGTCCGTTGACGGTTGGCGTACTGCACGCCCGCCTACGGGGCTGCAGGGGAATCCACATTTGGAAGGTACCTGAAGATGTGTGCCTGTTCTTGGAGCTCCGCTAGTAGGGTAGCAAAGACACTCGTAGGCAGTACTGAATGCTGCTCCGTGCTACTTCTCCTCCGCTGGCAAATGCTTCACAGTCGCCCTAGGAAAGACGTTTAACAATCGATCTCCAAGAGGAACGAAACACATGATGCCATAAGGCGAAAGAATAGCAGGGCATCTCTTCACAGGCTTGTCCCTGATCTATAGCTGAGGGCAAACACTTGTGTGCTTGTGGGAGAGCCTGTGTCTTTCCTGGAAGCGTTTGGGAGTTTTGCTCAGACGCGTGTTTCCTCAAGTTCAAGAATCAAGATCTAGGATACCTGCAGACAGGTGCCTGTTTGTGTGGAGACAGTCTGTTTGAAACTGTGTTCCTCAGCGCCCGCTCTTTCTCCCCGTCGCTCCACACGCCTGGGAGTCCCTTTCTTTCTCTCCACAAGCACGTGTGTTGACTTCGTCGCACATGTGCATCTGCACAAGCGTTGAGCTCAGCAGAGCGTGTCTCTTGACACTTGATGTGCGTTGGCTGTGTCTGCCTGCTCCAGTGAAGAGAGAAACGGGAAATCATCTTGGTAGAGGCAACAAAGCAAAAGCGAGGCAGGATTGACATCTGCTCAACAGAGACGGATTCCCTGCGCTGACACAGTTCACAGTTACACGAGAAGCAATCTGAGCGGTCCGTCGACCGGAGACGTGTTTCCCAAGAGGTCGTTTAGCGAGTGAACAGCAGTGTGCGCGACTTTCAGGAGTGTGCCTGGAAAGTGCCAGAATCACCAGGAGCATCTGTGCAAAAGCTGCTGCCTCTGTGACCGCATTGAGGCACGTTCGCGTGTCTGCGAGTATATAGACGGCTCTTTCGCGTTCACTCCGAGGGAAACGGTCCGCTATTGCTTCTGTGTGCACAGACGCGATTCCCTTGTCTCTTGCGAACACAGGGAACTCTGTGCATCCAAATCTACAGGCTAAGGACGCGTCTGCATATGTTTTGGTGAACAATCGAGTGTGCGTGTTCTGACAGCTGCCTCTATGCAGACGTCTCCACAGAGCCACTTCTGAATGCCCCGCAGCCCAGGACTGAATGGATACACTAACAAGTGCACCGGTGTGAGCAAGCACATATGCAGAAGGACGTCTTTCATCTCACAGAAGCGCGAACGTCTTGGCGTTCAAGCACATGGCAGAAACAAGGTGTGAACAGATGAGCTGCTGCTATTTTCTCCGTTCGGCATGCTTCGTTGTAGCTCTCTTGCCGGTCGCCGGCTTAGCGGCTTGCTTTGCGCGACTAGCTCTGGGGAGAGAAGGAGATAGCGCCGGAAACCTCGCCTTTTGCCTTCTTCGGCGCTGGAACCTGGTTGCTGCGCCTTCTCTTTGTCCATGTGCACACACACGATTCCTCAGCGAAAACCATGCAGAAACCTTTCCACGAGCACCCAGGGATGTGCACCCAGCACCACGTGCACGCACACGCAGCTAGAGAAAAGCACCTACCTTTTCACACACGGATGCCTAAGCAAACGCGTGGCCACACACACGCACACATCCGCAAGCGCGCCTACTCCCATCTATTGAGGGAAAGACGGACGAGCAACGTCCTGACAGGCTTGAGGGGAAAAACGTCCGTTGACGGTTGGCGTACTGCACGCCCGCCTACGGGGCTGCAGGGGAATCCACATTTGGAAGGTACCTGAAGATGTGTGCCTGTTCTTGGAGCTCCGCTAGTAGGGTAGCAAAGACACTCGTAGGCAGTACTGAATGCTGCTCCGTGCTACTTCTCCTCCGCTGGCAAATGCTTCACAGTCGCCCTAGGAAAGACGTTTAACAATCGATCTCCAAGAGGAACGAAACACATGATGCCATAAGGCGAAAGAATAGCAGGGCATCTCTTCACAATCTTGTCCCTGATCTATAGCTGAGGGCAAACACTTGTGTGCTTGTGGGAGAGCCTGTGTCTTTCCTGGAAGCGTTTGGGAGTTTTGCTCAGACGCGTGTTTCCTCAAGTTCAAGAATCAAGATCTAGGATACCTGCAGACAGGTGCCTGTTTGTGTGGAGACAGTCTGTTTGAAACTGTGTTCCTCAGCGCCCGCTCTTTCTCCCCGTCGCTCCACACGCCTGGGAGTCCCTTTCTTTCTCTCCACAAGCACGTGTGTTGACTTCGTCGCACATGTGCATCTGCACAAGCGTTGAGCTCAGCAGAGCGTGTCTCTTGACACTTGATGTGCGTTGGCTGTGTCTGCCTGCTCCAGTGAAGAGAGAAACGGGAAATCATCTTGGTAGAGGCAACAAAGCAAAAGCGAGGCAGGATTGACATCTGCTCAACAGAGACGGATTCCCTGCGCTGACACAGTTCACAGTTACACGAGAAGCAATCTGAGCGGTCCGTCGACCGGAGACGTGTTTCCCAAGAGGTCGTTTAGCGAGTGAACAGCAGTGTGCGCGACTTTCAGGAGTGTGCCTGGAAAGTGCCAGAATCACCAGGAGCATCTGTGCAAAAGCTGCTGCCTCTGTGACCGCATTGAGGCACGTTCGCGTGTCTGCGAGTATATAGACGGCTCTTTCGCGTTCACTCCGAGGGAAACGGTCCGCTATTGCTTCTGTGCGCACAGATGCGATTCCCTTGTCTCTTGCGAACACAGGGAACTCTGTGCATCCAAATCTACAGGCTAAGGACGCGTCTGCATATGTTTTGGTGAACAATCGAGTGTGCGTGTTCTGACAGCTGCCTCTATGCAGACGTCTCCACAGAGCCACTTCTGAATGCCCCGCAGCCCAGGACTGAATGGATACACTAACAAGTGCACCGGTGTGAGCAACCACATATGCAGAAGGACGTCTTTCATCTCACAGAAGCGCGAACGTCTTGGCGTTCAAGCACATGGCAGAAACAAGGTGTGAACAGATGAGCTGCTGCTATTTTCTCCGTTCGGCATGCTTCGTTGTAGCTCTCTTGCCGGTCGCCGGCTTAGCGGCTTGCTTTGCGCGACTAGCTCTGGGGAGAGAAGGAGATAGCGCCGGAAACCTCGCCTTTTGCCTTCTTCGGCGCTGGAACCTGGTTGCTGCGCCTTCTCTTTGTCCATGTGCACACACACGATTCCTCAGCGAAAACCATGCAGAAACCTTTCCACGAGCACCCAGGGATGTGCACCCAGCACCACGTGCACGCACACGCAGCTAGAGAAAAGCACCTACCTTTTCACACACTGATGCCTAAGCAAACGCGTGGCCACACACACGCACACATCCGCAAGCGCGCCTACTCCCATCTATTGAGGGAAAGACGGACGAGCAACGTCCTGACAGGCTTGAGGGGAAAAACGTCCGTTGACGGTTGGCGTACTGCACGCCCGCCTACGGGGCTGCAGGGGAATCCACATTTGGAAGGTACCTGAAGATGTGTGCCTGTTCTTGGAGCTCCGCTAGTAGGGTAGCAAAGACACTCGTAGGCAGTACTGAATGCTGCTCCGTGCTACTTCTCCTCCGCTGGCAAATGCTTCACAGTCGCCCTAGGAAAGACGTTTAACAATCGATCTCCAAGAGGAACGAAACACATGATGCCATAAGGCGAAAGAATAGCAGGGCATCTCTTCACAGGCTTGTCCCTGATCTATAGCTGAGGGCAAACACTTGTGTGCTTGTGGGAGAGCCTGTGTCTTTCCTGGAAGCGTTTGGGAGTTTTGCTCAGACGCGTGTTTCCTCAAGTTCAAGAATCAAGATCTAGGATACCTGCAGACAGGTGCCTGTTTGTGTGGAGACAGTCTGTTTGAAACTGTGTTCCTCAGCGCCCGCTCTTTCTCCCCGTCGCTCCACACGCCTGGGAGTCCCTTTCTTTCTCTCCACAAGCACGTGTGTTGACTTCGTCGCACATGTGCATCTGCACAAGCGTTGAGCTCAGCAGAGCGTGTCTCTTGACACTTGATGTGCGTTGGCTGTGTCTGCCTGCTCCAGTGAAGAGAGAAACGGGAAATCATCTTGGTAGAGGCAACAAAGCAAAAGCGAGGCAGGATTGACATCTGCTCAACAGAGACGGATTCCCTGCGCTGACACAGTTCACAGTTACACGAGAAGCAATCTGAGCGGTCCGTCGACCGGAGACGTGTTTCCCAAGAGGTCGTTTAGCGAGTGAACAGCAGTGTGCGCGACTTTCAGGAGTGTGCCTGGAAAGTGCCAGAATCACCAGGAGCATCTGTGCAAAAGCTGCTGCCTCTGTGACCGCATTGAGGCACGTTCGCGTGTCTGCGAGTATATAGACGGCTCTTTCGCGTTCACTCCGAGGGAAACGGTCCGCTATTGCTTCTGTGCGTACAGACGCGATTCCCTTGTCTCTTGCGAACACAGGGAACTCTGTGCATCCAAATCTACAGGCTAAGGACGCGTCTGCATATGTTTTGGTGAACAATCGAGTGTGCGTGTTCTGACAGCTGCCTCTATGCAGACGTCTCCACAGAGCCACTTCTGAATGCCCCGCAGCCCAGGACTGAATGGATACACTAACAAGTGCACCGGTGTGAGCAAGCACATATGCAGAAGGACGTCTTTCATCTCACAGAAGCGCGAACGTCTTGGCGTTCAAGCACATGGCAGAAACAAGGTGTGAACAGATGAGCTGCTGCTATTTTCTCCGTTCGGCATGCTTCGTTGTAGCTCTCTTGCCGGTCGCCGGCTTAGCGGCTTGCTTTGCGCGACTAGCTCTGGGGAGAGAAGGAGATAGCGCCGGAAACCTCGCCTTTTGCCTTCTTCGGCGCTGGAACCAGGTTGCTGCGCCTTCTCTTTGTCCATGTGCACACACACGATTCCTCAGCGAAAACCATGCAGAAACCTTTCCACGAGCACCCAGGGATGTGCACCCAGCACCACGTGCACGCACACGCAGCTAGAGAAAAGCACCTACCTTTTCACACACTGAAGCCTAAGCAAACGCGTGGCCACACACACGCACACATCCGCAAGCGCGCCTACTCCCATCTATTGAGGGAAAGACGGACGAGCAACGTCCTGACAGGCTTGAGGGGAAAAACGTCCGTTGACGGTTGGCGTACTGCACGCCCGCCTACGGGGCTGCAGGGGAATCCACATTTGGAAGGTACCTGAAGATGTGTGCCTGTTCTTGGAGCTCCGCTAGTAGGGTAGCAAAGACACTCGTAGGCAGTACTGAATGCTGCTCCGTGCTACTTCTCCTCCGCTGGCAAATGCTTCACAGTCGCCCTAGGAAAGACGTTTAACAATCGATCTCCAAGAGGAACGAAACACATGATGCCATAAGGCGAAAGAATAGCAGGGCATCTCTTCACAGGCTTGTCCCTGATCTATAGCTGAGGGCAAACACTTGTGTGCTTGTGGGAGAGCCTGTGTCTTTCCTGGAAGCGTTTGGGAGTTTTGCTCAGACGCGTGTTTCCTCAAGTTCAAGAATCAAGATCTAGGATACCTGCAGACAGGTGCCTGTTTGTGTGGAGACAGTCTGTTTGAAACTGTGTTCCTCAGCGCCCGCTCTTTCTCCCCGTCGCTCCACACGCCTGGGAGTCCCTTTCTTTCTCTCCACAAGCACGTGTGTTGACTTCGTCGCACATGTGCATCTGCACAAGCGTTGAGCTCAGCAGAGCGTGTCTCTTGACACTTGATGTGCGTTGGCTGTGTCTGCCTGCTCCAGTGAAGAGAGAAACGGGAAATCATCTTGGTAGAGGCAACAAAGCAAAAGCGAGGCAGGATTGACATCTGCTCAACAGAGACGGATTCCCTGCGCTGACACAGTTCACAGTTACACGAGAAGCAATCTGAGCGGTCCGTCGACCGGAGACGTGTTTCCCAAGAGGTCGTTTAGCGAGTGAACAGCAGTGTGCGCGACTTTCAGGAGTGTGCCTGGAAAGTGCCAGAATCACCAGGAGCATCTGTGCAAAAGCTGCTGCCTCTGTGACCGCATTGAGGCACGTTCGCGTGTCTGCGAGTATATAGACGGCTCTTTCGCGTTCACTCCGAGGGAAACGGTCCGCTATTGCTTCTGTGCGCACAGACGCGATTCCCTTGTCTCTTGCGAACACAGGGAACTCTGTGCATCCAAATCTACAGGCTAAGGACGCGTCTGCATATGTTTTGGTGAACAATCGAGTGTGCGTGTTCTGACAGCTGCCTCTATGCAGACGTCTCCACAGAGCCACTTCTGAATGCCCCGCAGCCCAGGACTGAATGGATACACTAACAAGTGCACCGGTGTGAGCAACCACATATGCAGAAGGACGTCTTTCATCTCACAGAAGCGCGAACGTCTTGGCGTTCAAGCACATGGCAGAAACAAGGTGTGAACAGATGAGCTGCTGCTATTTTCTCCGTTCGGCATGCTTCGTTGTAGCTCTCTTGCCGGTCGCCGGCTTAGCGGCTTGCTTTGCGCGACTAGCTCTGGGGAGAGAAGGAGATAGCGCCGGAAACCTCGCCTTTTGCCTTCTTCGGCGCTGGAACCTGGTTGCTGCGCCTTCTCTTTGTCCATGTGCACACACACGATTCCTCAGCGAAAACCATGCAGAAACCTTTCCACGAGCACCCAGGGATGTGCACCCAGCACCACGTGCACGCACACGCAGCTAGAGAAAAGCACCTACCTTTTCACACACTGATGCCTAAGCAAGCGCGTGGCCACACACACGCACACATCCGCAAGCGCGCCTACTCCCATCTATTGAGGGAAAGACGGACGAGCAACGTCCTGACAGGCTTGAGGGGAAAAACGTCCGTTGACGGTTGGCGTACTGCACGCCCGCCTACGGGGCTGCAGGGGAATCCACATTTGGAAGGTACCTGAAGATGTGTGCCTGTTCTTGGAGCTCCGCTAGTAGGGTAGCAAAGACACTCGTAGGCAGTACTGAATGCTGCTCCGTGCTACTTCTCCTCCGCTGGCAAATGCTTCACAGTCGCCCTAGGAAAGACGTTTAACAATCGATCTCCAAGAGGAACGAAACACATGATGCCATAAGGCGAAAGAATAGCAGGGCATCTCTTCACAGGCTTGTCCCTGATCTATAGCTGAGGGCAAACACTTGTGTGCTTGTGGGAGAGCCTGTGTCTTTCCTGGAAGCGTTTGGGAGTTTTGCTCAGACGCGTGTTTCCTCAAGTTCAAGAATCAAGAGCTAGGATACCTGCAGACAGGTGCCTGTTTGTGTGGAGACAGTCTGTTTGAAACTGTGTTCCTCAGCGCCCGCTCTTTCTCCCCGTCGCTCCACACGCCTGGGAGTCCCTTTCTTTCTCTCCACAAGCACGTGTGTTGACTTCGTCGCACATGTGCATCTGCACAAGCGTTGAGCTCAGCAGAGCGTGTCTCTTGACACTTGATGTGCGTTGGCTGTGTCTGCCTGCTCCAGTGAAGAGAGAAACGGGAAATCATCTTGGTAGAGGCAACAAAGCAAAAGCGAGGCAGGATTGACATCTGCTCAACAGAGACGGATTCCCTGCGCTGACACAGTTCACAGTTACACGAGAAGCAATCTGAGCGGTCCGTCGACCGGAGACGTGTTTCCCAAGAGGTCGTTTAGCGAGTGAACAGCAGTGTGCGCGACTTTCAGGAGTGTGCCTGGAAAGTGCCAGAATCACCAGGAGCATCTGTGCAAAAGCTGCTGCCTCTGTGACCGCATTGAGGCACGTTCGCGTGTCTGCGAGTATATAGACGGCTCTTTCGCGTTCACTCCGAGGGAAACGGTCCGCTATTGCTTCTGTGCGCACAGACGCGATTCCCTTGTCTCTTGCGAACACAGGGAACTCTGTGCATCCAAATCTACAGGCTAAGGACGCGTCTGCATATGTTTTGGTGAACAATCGAGTGTGCGTGTTCTGACAGCTGCCTCTATGCAGACGTCTCCACAGAGCCACTTCTGAATGCCCCGCAGCCCAGGACTGAATGGATACACTAACAAGTGCACCGGTGTGAGCAACCACATATGCAGAAGGACGTCTTTCATCTCACAGAAGCGCGAACGTCTTGGCGTTCAAGCACATGGCAGAAACAAGGTGTGAACAGATGAGCTGCTGCTATTTTCTCCGTTCGGCATGCTTCGTTGTAGCTCTCTTGCCGGTCGCCGGCTTAGCGGCTTGCTTTGCGCGACTAGCTCTGGGGAGAGAAGGAGATAGCGCCGGAAACCTCGCCTTTTGCCTTCTTCGGCGCTGGAACCTGGTTGCTGCGCCTTCTCTTTGTCCATGTGCACACACACGATTCCTCAGCGAAAACCATGCAGAAACCTTTCCACGAGCACCCAGGGATGTGCACCCAGCACCACGTGCACGCACACGCAGCTAGAGAAAAGCACCTACCTTTTCACACACTGATGCCTAAGCAAACGCGTGGCCACACACACGCACACATCCGCAAGCGCGCCTACTCCCATCTATTGAGGGAAAGACGGACGAGCAACGTCCTGACAGGCTTGAGGGGAAAAACGTCCGTTGACGGTTGGCGTACTGCACGCCCGCCTACGGGGCTGCAGGGGAATCCACATTTGGAAGGTACCTGAAGATGTGTGCCTGTTCTTGGAGCTCCGCTAGTAGGGTAGCAAAGACACTCGTAGGCAGTACTGAATGCTGCTCCGTGCTACTTCTCCTCCGCTGGCAAATGCTTCACAGTCGCCCTAGGAAAGACGTTTAACAATCGATCTCCAAGAGGAACGAAACACATGATGCCGTAAGGCGAAAGAATAGCAGGGCATCTCTTCACAGGCTTGTCCCTGATCTATAGCTGAGGGCAAACACTTGTGTGCTTGTGGGAGAGCCTGTGTCTTTCCTGGAAGCGTTTGGGAGTTTTGCTCAGACGCGTGTTTCCTCAAGTTCAAGAATCAAGAGCTAGGATACCTGCAGACAGGTGCCTGTTTGTGTGGAGACAGTCTGTTTGAAACTGTGTTCCTCAGCGCCCGCTCTTTCTCCCCGTCGCTCCACACGCCTGGGAGTCCCTTTCTTTCTCTCCACAAGCACGTGTGTTGACTTCGTCGCACATGTGCATCTGCACAAGCGTTGAGCTCAGCAGAGCGTGTCTCTTGACACTTGATGTGCGTTGGCTGTGTCTGCGTGCTCCAGTGAAGAGAGAAACGGGAAATCATCTTGGTAGAGGCAACAAAGCAAAAGCGAGGCAGGATTGACATCTGCTCAACAGAGACGGATTCCCTGCGCTGACACAGTTCACAGTTACACGAGAAGCAATCTGAGCGGTCCGTCGACCGGAGACGTGTTTCCCAAGAGGTCGTTTAGCGAGTGAACAGCAGTGTGCGCGACTTTCAGGAGTGTGCCTGGAAAGTGCCAGAATCACCAGGAGCATCTGTGCAAAAGCTGCTGCCTCTGTGACCGCATTGAGGCACGTTCGCGTGTCTGCGAGTATATAGACGGCTCTTTCGCGTTCACTCCGAGGGAAACGGTCCGCTATTGCTTCTGTGCGCACAGACGCGATTCCCTTGTCTCTTGCGAACACAGGGAACTCTGTGCATCCAAATCTACAGGCTAAGGACGCGTCTGCATATGTTTTGGTGAACAATCGAGTGTGCGTGTTCTGACAGCTGCCTCTATGCAGACGTCTCCACAGAGCCACTTCTGAATGCCCCGCAGCCCAGGACTGAATGGATACACTAACAAGTGCACCGGTGTGAGCAAGCACATATGCAGAAGGACGTCTTTCATCTCACAGAAGCGCGAACGTCTTGGCGTTCAAGCACATGGCAGAAACAAGGTGTGAACAGATGAGCTGCTGCTATTTTCTCCGTTCGGCATGCTTCGTTGTAGCTCTCTTGCCGGTCGCCGGCTTAGCGGCTTGCTTTGCGTGACTAGCTCTGGGGAGAGAAGGAGATAGCGCCGGAAACCTCGCCTTTTGCCTTCTTCGGCGCTGGAACCTGGTTGCTGCGCCTTCTCTTTGTCCATGTGCACACACACGATTCCTCAGCGAAAACCATGCAGAAACCTTTCCACGAGCACCCAGGGATGTGCACCCAGCACCACGTGCACGCACACGCAGCTAGAGAAAAGCACCTACCTTTTCACACACGGATGCCTAAGCAAACGCGTGGCCACACACACGCACACATCCGCAAGCGCGCCTACTCCCATCTATTGAGGGAAAGACGGACGAGCAACGTCCTGACAGGCTTGAGGGGAAAAACGTCCGTTGACGGTTGGCGTACTGCACGCCCGCCTACGGGGCTGCAGGGGAATCCACATTTGGAAGGTACCTGAAGATGTGTGCCTGTTCTTGGAGCTCCGCTAGTAGGGTAGCAAAGACACTCGTAGGCAGTACTGAATGCTGCTCCGTGCTACTTCTCCTCCGCTGGCAAATGCTTCACAGTCGCCCTAGGAAAGACGTTTAACAATCGATCTCCAAGAGGAACGAAACACATGATGCCATAAGGCGAAAGAATAGCAGGGCATCTCTTCACAATCTTGTCCCTGATCTATAGCTGAGGGCAAACACTTGTGTGCTTGTGGGAGAGCCTGTGTCTTTCCTGGAAGCGTTTGGGAGTTTTGCTCAGACGCGTGTTTCCTCAAGTTCAAGAATCAAGATCTAGGATACCTGCAGACAGGTGCCTGTTTGTGTGGAGACAGTCTGTTTGAAACTGTGTTCCTCAGCGCCCGCTCTTTCTCCCCGTCGCTCCACACGCCTGGGAGTCCCTTTCTTTCTCTCCACAAGCACGTGTGTTGACTTCGTCGCACATGTGCATCTGCACAAGCGTTGAGCTCAGCAGAGCGTGTCTCTTGACACTTGATGTGCGTTGGCTGTGTCTGCCTGCTCCAGTGAAGAGAGAAACGGGAAATCATCTTGGTAGAGGCAACAAAGCAAAAGCGAGGCAGGATTGACATCTGCTCAACAGAGACGGATTCCCTGCGCTGACACAGTTCACAGTTACACGAGAAGCAATCTGAGCGGTCCGTCGACCGGAGACGTGTTTCCCAAGAGGTCGTTTAGCGAGTGAACAGCAGTGTGCGCGACTTTCAGGAGTGTGCCTGGAAAGTGCCAGAATCACCAGGAGCATCTGTGCAAAAGCTGCTGCCTCTGTGACCGCATTGAGGCACGTTCGCGTGTCTGCGAGTATATAGACGGCTCTTTCGCGTTCACTCCGAGGGAAACGGTCCGCTATTGCTTCTGTGCGCACAGACGCGATTCCCTTGTCTCTTGCGAACACAGGGAACTCTGTGCATCCAAATCTACAGGCTAAGGACGCGTCTGCATATGTTTTGGTGAACAATCGAGTGTGCGTGTTCTGACAGCTGCCTCTATGCAGACGTCTCCACAGAGCCACTTCTGAATGCCCCGCAGCCCAGGACTGAATGGATACACTAACAAGTGCACCGGTGTGAGCAACCACATATGCAGAAGGACGTCTTTCATCTCACAGAAGCGCGAACGTCTTGGCGTTCAAGCACATGGCAGAAACAAGGTGTGAACAGATGAGCTGCTGCTATTTTCTCCGTTCGGCATGCTTCGTTGTAGCTCTCTTGCTGGTCGCCGGCTTAGCGGCTTGCTTTGCGCGACTAGCTCTGGGGAGAGAAGGAGATAGCGCCGGAAACCTCGCCTTTTGCCTTCTTCGGCGCTGGAACCTGGTTGCTGCGCCTTCTCTTTGTCCATGTGCACACACACGATTCCTCAGCGAAAACCATGCAGAAACCTTTCCACGAGCACCCAGGGATGTGCACCCAGCACCACGTGCACGCACACGCAGCTAGAGAAAAGCACCTACCTTTTCACACACTGATGCCTAAGCAAACGCGTGGCCACACACACGCACACATCCGCAAGCGCGCCTACTCCCATCTATTGAGGGAAAGACGGACGAGCAACGTCCTGACAGGCTTGAGGGGAAAAACGTCCGTTGACGGTTGGCGTACTGCACGCCCGCCTACGGGGCTGCAGGGGAATCCACATTTGGAAGGTACCTGAAGATGTGTGCCTGTTCTTGGAGCTCCGCTAGTAGGGTAGCAAAGACACTCGTAGGCAGTACTGAATGCTGCTCCGTGCTACTTCTCCTCCGCTGGCAAATGCTTCACAGTCGCCCTAGGAAAGACGTTTAACAATCGATCTCCAAGAGGAACGAAACACATGATGCCATAAGGCGAAAGAATAGCAGGGCATCTCTTCACAGGCTTGTCCCTGATCTATAGCTGAGGGCAAACACTTGTGTGCTTGTGGGAGAGCCTGTGTCTTTCCTGGAAGCGTTTGGGAGTTTTGCTCAGACGCGTGTTTCCTCAAGTTCAAGAATCAAGATCTAGGATACCTGCAGACAGGTGCCTGTTTGTGTGGAGACAGTCTGTTTGAAACTGTGTTCCTCAGCGCCCGCTCTTTCTCCCCGTCGCTCCACACGCCTGGGAGTCCCTTTCTTTCTCTCCACAAGCACGTGTGTTGACTTCGTCGCACATGTGCATCTGCACAAGCGTTGAGCTCAGCAGAGCGTGTCTCTTGACACTTGATGTGCGTTGGCTGTGTCTGCCTGCTCCAGTGAAGAGAGAAACGGGAAATCATCTTGGTAGAGGCAACAAAGCAAAAGCGAGGCAGGATTGACATCTGCTCAACAGAGACGGATTCCCTGCGCTGACACAGTTCACAGTTACACGAGAAGCAATCTGAGCGGTCCGTCGACCGGAGACGTGTTTCCCAAGAGGTCGTTTAGCGAGTGAACAGCAGTGTGCGCGACTTTCAGGAGTGTGCCTGGAAAGTGCCAGAATCACCAGGAGCATCTGTGCAAAAGCTGCTGCCTCTGTGACCGCATTGAGGCACGTTCGCGTGTCTGCGAGTATATAGACGGCTCTTTCGCGTTCACTCCGAGGGAAACGGTCCGCTATTGCTTCTGTGCGCACAGACGCGATTCCCTTGTCTCTTGCGAACACAGGGAACTCTGTGCATCCAAATCTACAGGCTAAGGACGCGTCTGCATATGTTTTGGTGAACAATCGAGTGTGCGTGTTCTGACAGCTGCCTCTATGCAGACGTCTCCACAGAGCCACTTCTGAATGCCCCGCAGCCCAGGACTGAATGGATACACTAACAAGTGCACCGGTGTGAGCAAGCACATATGCAGAAGGACGTCTTTCATCTCACAGAAGCGCGAACGTCTTGGCGTTCAAGCACATGGCAGAAACAAGGTGTGAACAGATGAGCTGCTGCTATTTTCTCCGTTCGGCATGCTTCGTTGTAGCTCTCTTGCCGGTCGCCGGCTTAGCGGCTTGCTTTGCGTGACTAGCTCTGGGGAGAGAAGGAGATAGCGCCGGAAACCTCGCCTTTTGCCTTCTTCGGCGCTGGAACCTGGTTGCTGCGCCTTCTCTTTGTCCATGTGCACACACACGATTCCTCAGCGAAAAACATGCAGAAACCTTTCCACGAGCACCCAGGGATGTGCACCCAGCACCACGTGCACGCACACGCAGCTAGAGAAAAGCACCTACCTTTTCACACACGGATGCCTAAGCAAACGCGTGGCCACACACACGCACACATCCGCAAGCGCGCCTACTCCCATCTATTGAGGGAAAGACGGACGAGCAACGTCCTGACAGGCTTGAGGGGAAAAACGTCCGTTGACGGTTGGCGTACTGCACGCCCGCCTACGGGGCTGCAGGGGAATCCACATTTGGAAGGTACCTGAAGATGTGTGCCTGTTCTTGGAGCTCCGCTAGTAGGGTAGCAAAGACACTCGTAGGCAGTACTGAATGCTGCTCCGTGCTACTTCTCCTCCGCTGGCAAATGCTTCACAGTCGCCCTAGGAAAGACGTTTAACAATCGATCTCCAAGAGGAACGAAACACATGATGCCGTAAGGCGAAAGAATAGCAGGGCATCTCTTCACAGGCTTGTCCCTGATCTATAGCTGAGGGCAAACACTTGTGTGCTTGTGGGAGAGCCTGTGTCTTTCCTGGAAGCGTTTGGGAGTTTTGCTCAGACGCGTGTTTCCTCAAGTTCAAGAATCAAGATCTAGGATACCTGCAGACAGGTGCCTGTTTGTGTGGAGACAGTCTGTTTGAAACTGTGTTCCTCAGCGCCCGCTCTTTCTCCCCGTCGCTCCACACGCCTGGGAGTCCCTTTCTTTCTCTCCACAAGCACGTGTGTTGACTTCGTCGCACATGTGCATCTGCACAAGCGTTGAGCTCAGCAGAGCGTGTCTCTTGACACTTGATGTGCGTTGGCTGTGTCTGCCTGCTCCAGTGAAGAGAGAAACGGGAAATCATCTTGGTAGAGGCAACAAAGCAAAAGCGAGGCAGGATTGACATCTGCTCAACAGAGACGGATTCCCTGCGCTGACACAGTTCACAGTTACACGAGAAGCAATCTGAGCGGTCCGTCGACCGGAGACGTGTTTCCCAAGAGGTCGTTTAGCGAGTGAACAGCAGTGTGCGCGACTTTCAGGAGTGTGCCTGGAAAGTGCCAGAATCACCAGGAGCATCTGTGCAAAAGCTGCTGCCTCTGTGACCGCATTGAGGCACGTTCGCGTGTCTGCGAGTATATAGACGGCTCTTTCGCGTTCACTCCGAGGGAAACGGTCCGCTATTGCTTCTGTGTGCACAGACGCGATTCCCTTGTCTCTTGCGAACACAGGGAACTCTGTGCATCCAAATCTACAGGCTAAGGACGCGTCTGCATATGTTTTGGTGAACAATCGAGTGTGCGTGTTCTGACAGCTGCCTCTATGCAGACGTCTCCACAGAGCCACTTCTGAATGCCCCGCAGCCCAGGACTGAATGGATACACTAACAAGTGCACCGGTGTGAGCAAGCACATATGCAGAAGGACGTCTTTCATCTCACAGAAGCGCGAACGTCTTGGCGTTCAAGCACATGGCAGAAACAAGGTGTGAACAGATGAGCTGCTGCTATTTTCTCCGTTCGGCATGCTTCGTTGTAGCTCTCTTGCCGGTCGCCGGCTTAGCGGCTTGCTTTGCGCGACTAGCTCTGGGGAGAGAAGGAGATAGCGCCGGAAACCTCGCCTTTTGCCTTCTTCGGCGCTGGAACCTGGTTGCTGCGCCTTCTCTTTGTCCATGTGCACACACACGATTCCTCAGCGAAAACCATGCAGAAACCTTTCCACGAGCACCCAGGGATGTGCACCCAGCACCACGTGCACGCACACGCAGCTAGAGAAAAGCACCTACCTTTTCACACACTGATGCCTAAGCAAGCGCGTGGCCACACACACGCACACATCCGCAAGCGCGCCTACTCCCATCTATTGAGGGAAAGACGGACGAGCAACGTCCTGACAGGCTTGAGGGGAAAAACGTCCGTTGACGGTTGGCGTACTGCACGCCCGCCTACGGGGCTGCAGGGGAATCCACATTTGGAAGGTACCTGAAGATGTGTGCCTGTTCTTGGAGCTCCGCTAGTAGGGTAGCAAAGACACTCGTAGGCAGTACTGAATGCTGCTCCGTGCTACTTCTCCTCCGCTGGCAAATGCTTCACAGTCGCCCGAGGAAAGACGTTTAACAATCGATCTCCAAGAGGAACGAAACACATGATGCCATAAGGCGAAAGAATAGCAGGGCATCTCTTCACAGGCTTGTCCCTGATCTATAGCTGAGGGCAAACACTTGTGTGCTTGTGGGAGAGCCTGTGTCTTTCCTGGAAGCGTTTGGGAGTTTTGCTCAGACGCGTGTTTCCTCAAGTTCAAGAATCAAGAGCTAGGATACCTGCAGACAGGTGCCTGTTTGTGTGGAGACAGTCTGTTTGAAACTGCGTTCCTCAGCGCCCGCTCTTTCTCCCCGTCGCTCCACACGCCTGGGAGTCCCTTTCTTTCTCTCCACAAGCACGTGTGTTGACTTCGTCGCACATGTGCATCTGCACAAGCGTTGAGCTCAGCAGAGCGTGTCTCTTGACACTTGATGTGCGTTGGCTGTGTCTGCCTGCTCCAGTGAAGAGAGAAACGGGAAATCATCTTGGTAGAGGCAACAAAGCAAAAGCGAGGCAGGATTGACATCTGCTCAACAGAGACGGATTCCCTGCGCTGACACAGTTCACAGTTACACGAGAAGCAATCTGAGCGGTCCGTCGACCGGAGACGTGTTTCCCAAGAGGTCGTTTAGCGAGTGAACAGCAGTGTGCGCGACTTTCAGGAGTGTGCCTGGAAAGTGCCAGAATCACCAGGAGCATCTGTGCAAAAGCTGCTGCCTCTGTGACCGCATTGAGGCACGTTCGCGTGTCTGCGAGTATATAGACGGCTCTTTCGCGTTCACTCCGAGGGAAACGGTCCGCTATTGCTTCTGTGCGCACAGACGCGATTCCCTTGTCTCTTGCGAACACAGGGAACTCTGTGCATCCAAATCTACAGGCTAAGGACGCGTCTGCATATGTTTTGGTGAACAATCGAGTGTGCGTGTTCTGACAGCTGCCTCTATGCAGACGTCTCCACAGAGCCACTTCTGAATGCCCCGCAGCCCAGGACTGAATGGATACACTAACAAGTGCACCGGTGTGAGCAACCACATATGCAGAAGGACGTCTTTCATCTCACAGAAGCGCGAACGTCTTGGCGTTCAAGCACATGGCAGAAACAAGGTGTGAACAGATGAGCTGCTGCTATTTTCTCCGTTCGGCATGCTTCGTTGTAGCTCTCTTGCCGGTCGCCGGCTTAGCGGCTTGCTTTGCGCGACTAGCTCTGGGGAGAGAAGGAGATAGCGCCGGAAACCTCGCCTTTTGCCTTCTTCGGCGCTGGAACCTGGTTGCTGCGCCTTCTCTTTGTCCATGTGCACACACACGATTCCTCAGCGAAAACCATGCAGAAACCTTTCCACGAGCACCCAGGGATGTGCACCCAGCACCACGTGCACGCACACGCAGCTAGAGAAAAGCACCTACCTTTTCACACACTGATGCCTAAGCAAGCGCGTGGCCACACACACGCACACATCCGCAAGCGCGCCTACTCCCATCTATTGAGGGAAAGACGGACGAGCAACGTCCTGACAGGCTTGAGGGGAAAAACGTCCGTTGACGGTTGGCGTACTGCACGCCCGCCTACGGGGCTGCAGGGGAATCCACATTTGGAAGGTACCTGAAGATGTGTGCCTGTTCTTGGAGCTCCGCTAGTAGGGTAGCAAAGACACTCGTAGGCAGTACTGAATGCTGCTCCGTGCTACTTCTCCTCCGCTGGCAAATGCTTCACAGTCGCCCTAGGAAAGACGTTTAACAATCGATCTCCAAGAGGAACGAAACACATGATGCCATAAGGCGAAAGAATAGCAGGGCATCTCTTCACAGGCTTGTCCCTGATCTATAGCTGAGGGCAAACACTTGTGTGCTTGTGGGAGAGCCTGTGTCTTTCCTGGAAGCGTTTGGGAGTTTTGCTCAGACGCGTGTTTCCTCAAGTTCAAGAATCAAGAGCTAGGATACCTGCAGACAGGTGCCTGTTTGTGTGGAGACAGTCTGTTTGAAACTGTGTTCCTCAGCGCCCGCTCTTTCTCCCCGTCGCTCCACACGCCTGGGAGTCCCTTTCTTTCTCTCCACAAGCACGTGTGTTGACTTCGTCGCACATGTGCATCTGCACAAGCGTTGAGCTCAGCAGAGCGTGTCTCTTGACACTTGATGTGCGTTGGCTGTGTCTGCCTGCTCCAGTGAAGAGAGAAACGGGAAATCATCTTGGTAGAGGCAACAAAGCAAAAGCGAGGCAGGATTGACATCTGCTCAACAGAGACGGATTCCCTGCGCTGACACAGTTCACAGTTACACGAGAAGCAATCTGAGCGGTCCGTCGACCGGAGACGTGTTTCCCAAGAGGTCGTTTAGCGAGTGAACAGCAGTGTGCGCGACTTTCAGGAGTGTGCCTGGAAAGTGCCAGAATCACCAGGAGCATCTGTGCAAAAGCTGCTGCCTCTGTGACCGCATTGAGGCACGTTCGCGTGTCTGCGAGTATATAGACGGCTCTTTCGCGTTCACTCCGAGGGAAACGGTCCGCTATTGCTTCTGTGCGCACAGACGCGATTCCCTTGTCTCTTGCGAACACAGGGAACTCTGTGCATCCAAATCTACAGGCTAAGGACGCGTCTGCATATGTTTTGGTGAACAATCGAGTGTGCGTGTTCTGACAGCTGCCTCTATGCAGACGTCTCCACAGAGCCACTTCTGAATGCCCCGCAGCCCAGGACTGAATGGATACACTAACAAGTGCACCGGTGTGAGCAACCACATATGCAGAAGGACGTCTTTCATCTCACAGAAGCGCGAACGTCTTGGCGTTCAAGCACATGGCAGAAACAAGGTGTGAACAGATGAGCTGCTGCTATTTTCTCCGTTCGGCATGCTTCGTTGTAGCTCTCTTGCCGGTCGCCGGCTTAGCGGCTTGCTTTGCGCGACTAGCTCTGGGGAGAGAAGGAGATAGCGCCGGAAACCTCGCCTTTTGCCTTCTTCGGCGCTGGAACCTGGTTGCTGCGCCTTCTCTTTGTCCATGTGCACACACACGATTCCTCAGCGAAAACCATGCAGAAACCTTTCCACGAGCACCCAGGGATGTGCACCCAGCACCACGTGCACGCACACGCAGCTAGAGAAAAGCACCTACCTTTTCACACACTGATGCCTAAGCAAACGCGTGGCCACACACACGCACACATCCGCAAGCGCGCCTACTCCCATCTTATGAGGGAAAGACGGACGAGCAACGTCCTGACAGGCTTGAGGGGAAAAACGTCCGTTGACGGTTGGCGTACTGCACGCCCGCCTACGGGGCTGCAGGGGAATCCACATTTGGAAGGTACCTGAAGATGTGTGCCTGTTCTTGGAGCTCCGCTAGTAGGGTAGCAAAGACACTCGTAGGCAGTACTGAATGCTGCTCCGTGCTACTTCTCCTCCGCTGGCAAATGCTTCACAGTCGCCCGAGGAAAGACGTTTAACAATCGATCTCCGAGAGGAACGAAAGACATGATGCCATAAGGCGAAAGAATAGCAGGGCATCTCTTCACAGGCTTGTCCCTGATCTATAGCTGAGGGCAAACACTTGTGTGCTTGTGGGAGAGCCTGTGTCTTTCCTGGAAGCGTTTGGGAGTTTTGCTCAGACGCGTGTTTCCTCAAGTTCAAGAATCAAGAGCTAGGATACCTGCAGACAGGTGCCTGTTTGTGTGGAGACAGTCTGTTTGAAACTGCGTTCCTCAGCGCCCGCTCTTTCTCCCCGTCGCTCCACACGCCTGGGAGTCCCTTTCTTTCTCTCCACAAGCACGTGTGTTGACTTCGTCGCACATGTGCATCTGCACAAGCGTTGAGCTCAGCAGAGCGTGTCTCTTGACACTTGATGTGCGTTGGCTGTGTCTGCCTGCTCCAGTGAAGAGAGAAACGGGAAATCATCTTGGTAGAGGCAACAAAGCAAAAGCGAGGCAGGATTGACATCTGCTCAACAGAGACGGATTCCCTGCGCTGACACAGTTCACAGTTACACGAGAAGCAATCTGAGCGGTCCGTCGACCGGAGACGTGTTTCCCAAGAGGTCGTTTAGCGAGTGAACAGCAGTGTGCGCGACTTTCAGGAGTGTGCCTGGAAAGTGCCAGAATCACCAGGAGCATCTGTGCAAAAGCTGCTGCCTCTGTGACCGCATTGAGGCACGTTCGCGTGTCTGCGAGTATATAGACGGCTCTTTCGCGTTCACTCCGAGGGAAACGGTCCGCTATTGCTTCTGTGCGCACAGACGCGATTCCCTTGTCTCTTGCGAACACAGGGAACTCTGTGCATCCAAATCTACAGGCTAAGGACGCGTCTGCATATGTTTTGGTGAACAATCGAGTGTGCGTGTTCTGACAGCTGCCTCTATGCAGACGTCTCCACAGAGCCACTTCTGAATGCCCCGCAGCCCAGGACTGAATGGATACACTAACAAGTGCACCGGTGTGAGCAACCACATATGCAGAAGGACGTCTTTCATCTCACAGAAGCGCGAACGTCTTGGCGTTCAAGCACATGGCAGAAACAAGGTGTGAACAGATGAGCTGCTGCTATTTTCTCCGTTCGGCATGCTTCGTTGTAGCTCTCTTGCCGGTCGCCGGCTTAGCGGCTTGCTTTGCGCGACTAGCTCTGGGGAGAGAAGGAGATAGCGCCGGAAACCTCGCCTTTTGCCTTCTTCGGCGCTGGAACCTGGTTGCTGCGCCTTCTCTTTGTCCACGTGCACACACACGATTCCTCAGCGAAAACCATGCAGAAACCTTTCCACGAGCACCCAGGGATGTGCACCCAGCACCACGTGCACGCACACGCAGCTAGAGAAAAGCACCTACCTTTTCACACACTGATGCCTAAGCAAGCGCGTGGCCACACACACGCACACATCCGCAAGCGCGCCTACTCCCATCTATTGAGGGAAAGACGGACGAGCAACGTCCTGACAGGCTTGAGGGGAAAAACGTCCGTTGACGGTTGGCGTACTGCACGCCCGCCTACGGGGCTGCAGGGGAATCCACATTTGGAAGGTACCTGAAGATGTGTGCCTGTTCTTGGAGCTCCGCTAGTAGGGTAGCAAAGACACTCGTAGGCAGTACTGAATGCTGCTCCGTGCTACTTCTCCTCCGCTGGCAAATGCTTCACAGTCGCCCGAGGAAAGACGTTTAACAATCGATCTCCAAGAGGAACGAAACACATGATGCCATAAGGCGAAAGAATAGCAGGGCATCTCTTCACAGGCTTGTCCCTGATCTATAGCTGAGGGCAAACACTTGTGTGCTTGTGGGAGAGCCTGTGTCTTTCCTGGAAGCGTTTGGGAGTTTTGCTCAGACGCGTGTTTCCTCAAGTTCAAGAATCAAGAGCTAGGATACCTGCAGACAGGTGCCTGTTTGTGTGGAGACAGTCTGTTTGAAACTGCGTTCCTCAGCGCCCGCTCTTTCTCCCCGTCGCTCCACACGCCTGGGAGTCCCTTTCTTTCTCTCCACAAGCACGTGTGTTGACTTCGTCGCACATGTGCATCTGCACAAGCGTTGAGCTCAGCAGAGCGTGTCTCTTGACACTTGATGTGCGTTGGCTGTGTCTGCCTGCTCCAGTGAAGAGAGAAACGGGAAATCATCTTGGTAGAGGCAACAAAGCAAAAGCGAGGCAGGATTGACATCTGCTCAACAGAGACGGATTCCCTGCGCTGACACAGTTCACAGTTACACGAGAAGCAATCTGAGCGGTCCGTCGACCGGAGACGTGTTTCCCAAGAGGTCGTTTAGCGAGTGAACAGCAGTGTGCGCGACTTTCAGGAGTGTGCCTGGAAAGTGCCAGAATCACCAGGAGCATCTGTGCAAAAGCTGCTGCCTCTGTGACCGCATTGAGGCACGTTCGCGTGTCTGCGAGTATATAGACGGCTCTTTCGCGTTCACTCCGAGGGAAACGGTCCGCTATTGCTTCTGTGCGCACAGACGCGATTCCCTTGTCTCTTGCGAACACAGGGAACTCTGTGCATCCAAATCTACAGGCTAAGGACGCGTCTGCATATGTTTTGGTGAACAATCGAGTGTGCGTGTTCTGACAGCTGCCTCTATGCAGACGTCTCCACAGAGCCACTTCTGAATGCCCCGCAGCCCAGGACTGAATGGATACACTAACAAGTGCACCGGTGTGAGCAACCACATATGCAGAAGGACGTCTTTCATCTCACAGAAGCGCGAACGTCTTGGCGTTCAAGCACATGGCAGAAACAAGGTGTGAACAGATGAGCTGCTGCTATTTTCTCCGTTCGGCATGCTTCGTTGTAGCTCTCTTGCCGGTCGCCGGCTTAGCGGCTTGCTTTGCGCGACTAGCTCTGGGGAGAGAAGGAGATAGCGCCGGAAACCTCGCCTTTTGCCTTCTTCGGCGCTGGAACCTGGTTGCTGCGCCTTCTCTTTGTCCACGTGCACACACACGATTCCTCAGCGAAAACCATGCAGAAACCTTTCCACGAGCACCCAGGGATGTGCACCCAGCACCACGTGCACGCACACGCAGCTAGAGAAAAGCACCTACCTTTTCACACACTGATGCCTAAGCAAGCGCGTGGCCACACACACGCACACATCCGCAAGCGCGCCTACTCCCATCTATTGAGGGAAAGACGGACGAGCAACGTCCTGACAGGCTTGAGGGGAAAAACGTCCGTTGACGGTTGGCGTACTGCACGCCCGCCTACGGGGCTGCAGGGGAATCCACATTTGGAAGGTACCTGAAGATGTGTGCCTGTTCTTGGAGCTCCGCTAGTAGGGTAGCAAAGACACTCGTAGGCAGTACTGAATGCTGCTCCGTGCTACTTCTCCTCCGCTGGCAAATGCTTCACAGTCGCCCGAGGAAAGACGTTTAACAATCGATCTCCAAGAGGAACGAAACACATGATGCCATAAGGCGAAAGAATAGCAGGGCATCTCTTCACAGGCTTGTCCCTGATCTATAGCTGAGGGCAAACACTTGTGTGCTTGTGGGAGAGCCTGTGTCTTTCCTGGAAGCGTTTGGGAGTTTTGCTCAGACGCGTGTTTCCTCAAGTTCAAGAATCAAGATCTAGGATACCTGCAGACAGGTGCCTGTTTGTGTGGAGACAGTCTGTTTGAAACTGCGTTCCTCAGCGCCCGCTCTTTCTCCCCGTCGCTCCACACGCCTGGGAGTCCCTTTCTTTCTCTCCACAAGCACGTGTGTTGACTTCGTCGCACATGTGCATCTGCACAAGCGTTGAGCTCAGCAGAGCGTGTCTCTTGACACTTGATGTGCGTTGGCTGTGTCTGCCTGCTCCAGGGAAGAGAGAAACGGGAAATCATCTTGGTAGAGGCAACAAAGCAAAAGCGAGGCAGGATTGACATCTGCTCAACAGAGACGGATTCCCTGCGCTGACACAGTTCACAGTTACACGAGAAGCAATCTGAGCGGTCCGTCGACCGGAGACGTGTTTCCCAAGAGGTCGTTTAGCGAGTGAACAGCAGTGTGCGCGACTTTCAGGAGTGTGCCTGGAAAGTGCCAGAATCACCAGGAGCATCTGTGCAAAAGCTGCTGCCTCTGTGACCGCATTGAGGCACGTTCGCGTGTCTGCGAGTATATAGACGGCTCTTTCGCGTTCACTCCGAGGGAAACGGTCCGCTATTGCTTCTGTGCGCACAGACGCGATTCCCTTGTCTCTTGCGAACACAGGGAACTCTGTGCATCCAAATCTACAGGCTAAGGACGCGTCTGCATATGTTTTGGTGAACAATCGAGTGTGCGTGTTCTGACAGCTGCCTCTATGCAGACGTCTCCACAGAGCCACTTCTGAATGCCCCGCAGCCCAGGACTGAATGGATACACTAACAAGTGCACCGGTGTGAGCAACCACATATGCAGAAGGACGTCTTTCATCTCACAGAAGCGCGAACGTCTTGGCGTTCAAGCACATGGCAGAAACAAGGTGTGAACAGATGAGCTGCTGCTATTTTCTCCGTTCGGCATGCTTCGTTGTAGCTCTCTTGCCGGTCGCCGGCTTAGCGGCTTGCTTTGCGCGACTAGCTCTGGGGAGAGAAGGAGATAGCGCCGGAAACCTCGCCTTTTGCCTTCTTCGGCGCTGGAACCTGGTTGCTGCGCCTTCTCTTTGTCCATGTGCACACACACGATTCCTCAGCGAAAACCATGCAGAAACCTTTCCACGAGCACCCAGGGATGTGCACCCAGCACCACGTGCACGCACACGCAGCTAGAGAAAAGCACCTACCTTTTCACACACTGATGCCTAAGCAAGCGCGTGGCCACACACACGCACACATCCGCAAGCGCGCCTACTCCCATCTATTGAGGGAAAGACGGACGAGCAACGTCCTGACAGGCTTGAGGGGAAAAACGTCCGTTGACGGTTGGCGTACTGCACGCCCGCCTACGGGGCTGCAGGGGAATCCACATTTGGAAGGTACCTGAAGATGTGTGCCTGTTCTTGGAGCTCCGCTAGTAGGGTAGCAAAGACACTCGTAGGCAGTACTGAATGCTGCTCCGTGCTACTTCTCCTCCGCTGGCAAATGCTTCACAGTCGCCCTAGGAAAGACGTTTAACAATCGATCTCCAAGAGGAACGAAACACATGATGCCATAAGGCGAAAGAATAGCAGGGCATCTCTTCACAGGCTTGTCCCTGATCTATAGCTGAGGGCAAACACTTGTGTGCTTGTGGGAGAGCCTGTGTCTTTCCTGGAAGCGTTTGGGAGTTTTGCTCAGACGCGTGTTTCCTCAAGTTCAAGAATCAAGAGCTAGGATACCTGCAGACAGGTGCCTGTTTGTGTGGAGACAGTCTGTTTGAAACTGTGTTCCTCAGCGCCCGCTCTTTCTCCCCGTCGCTCCACACGCCTGGGAGTCCCTTTCTTTCTCTCCACAAGCACGTGTGTTGACTTCGTCGCACATGTGCATCTGCACAAGCGTTGAGCTCAGCAGAGCGTGTCTCTTGACACTTGATGTGCGTTGGCTGTGTCTGCCTGCTCCAGTGAAGAGAGAAACGGGAAATCATCTTGGTAGAGGCAACAAAGCAAAAGCGAGGCAGGATTGACATCTGCTCAACAGAGACGGATTCCCTGCGCTGACACAGTTCACAGTTACACGAGAAGCAATCTGAGCGGTCCGTCGACCGGAGACGTGTTTCCCAAGAGGTCGTTTAGCGAGTGAACAGCAGTGTGCGCGACTTTCAGGAGTGTGCCTGGAAAGTGCCAGAATCACCAGGAGCATCTGTGCAAAAGCTGCTGCCTCTGTGACCGCATTGAGGCACGTTCGCGTGTCTGCGAGTATATAGACGGCTCTTTCGCGTTCACTCCGAGGGAAACGGTCCGCTATTGCTTCTGTGCGCACAGACGCGATTCCCTTGTCTCTTGCGAACACAGGGAACTCTGTGCATCCAAATCTACAGGCTAAGGACGCGTCTGCATATGTTTTGGTGAACAATCGAGTGTGCGTGTTCTGACAGCTGCCTCTATGCAGACGTCTCCACAGAGCCACTTCTGAATGCCCCGCAGCCCAGGACTGAATGGATACACTAACAAGTGCACCGGTGTGAGCAACCACATATGCAGAAGGACGTCTTTCATCTCACAGAAGCGCGAACGTCTTGGCGTTCAAGCACATGGCAGAAACAAGGTGTGAACAGATGAGCTGCTGCTATTTTCTCCGTTCGGCATGCTTCGTTGTAGCTCTCTTGCCGGTCGCCGGCTTAGCGGCTTGCTTTGCGCGACTAGCTCTGGGGAGAGAAGGAGATAGCGCCGGAAACCTCGCCTTTTGCCTTCTTCGGCGCTGGAACCTGGTTGCTGCGCCTTCTCTTTGTCCATGTGCACACACACGATTCCTCAGCGAAAACCATGCAGAAACCTTTCCACGAGCACCCAGGGATGTGCACCCAGCACCACGTGCACGCACACGCAGCTAGAGAAAAGCACCTACCTTTTCACACACTGATGCCTAAGCAAACGCGTGGCCACACACACGCACACATCCGCAAGCGCGCCTACTCCCATCTTATGAGGGAAAGACGGACGAGCAACGTCCTGACAGGCTTGAGGGGAAAAACGTCCGTTGACGGTTGGCGTACTGCACGCCCGCCTACGGGGCTGCAGGGGAATCCACATTTGGAAGGTACCTGAAGATGTGTGCCTGTTCTTGGAGCTCCGCTAGTAGGGTAGCAAAGACACTCGTAGGCAGTACTGAATGCTGCTCCGTGCTACTTCTCCTCCGCTGGCAAATGCTTCACAGTCGCCCGAGGAAAGACGTTTAACAATCGATCTCCGAGAGGAACGAAAGACATGATGCCATAAGGCGAAAGAATAGCAGGGCATCTCTTCACAGGCTTGTCCCTGATCTATAGCTGAGGGCAAACACTTGTGTGCTTGTGGGAGAGCCTGTGTCTTTCCTGGAAGCGTTTGGGAGTTTTGCTCAGACGCGTGTTTCCTCAAGTTCAAGAATCAAGAGCTAGGATACCTGCAGACAGGTGCCTGTTTGTGTGGAGACAGTCTGTTTGAAACTGCGTTCCTCAGCGCCCGCTCTTTCTCCCCGTCGCTCCACACGCCTGGGAGTCCCTTTCTTTCTCTCCACAAGCACGTGTGTTGACTTCGTCGCACATGTGCATCTGCACAAGCGTTGAGCTCAGCAGAGCGTGTCTCTTGACACTTGATGTGCGTTGGCTGTGTCTGCCTGCTCCAGTGAAGAGAGAAACGGGAAATCATCTTGGTAGAGGCAACAAAGCAAAAGCGAGGCAGGATTGACATCTGCTCAACAGAGACGGATTCCCTGCGCTGACACAGTTCACAGTTACACGAGAAGCAATCTGAGCGGTCCGTCGACCGGAGACGTGTTTCCCAAGAGGTCGTTTAGCGAGTGAACAGCAGTGTGCGCGACTTTCAGGAGTGTGCCTGGAAAGTGCCAGAATCACCAGGAGCATCTGTGCAAAAGCTGCTGCCTCTGTGACCGCATTGAGGCACGTTCGCGTGTCTGCGAGTATATAGACGGCTCTTTCGCGTTCACTCCGAGGGAAACGGTCCGCTATTGCTTCTGTGCGCACAGACGCGATTCCCTTGTCTCTTGCGAACACAGGGAACTCTGTGCATCCAAATCTACAGGCTAAGGACGCGTCTGCATATGTTTTGGTGAACAATCGAGTGTGCGTGTTCTGACAGCTGCCTCTATGCAGACGTCTCCACAGAGCCACTTCTGAATGCCCCGCAGCCCAGGACTGAATGGATACACTAACAAGTGCACCGGTGTGAGCAACCACATATGCAGAAGGACGTCTTTCATCTCACAGAAGCGCGAACGTCTTGGCGTTCAAGCACATGGCAGAAACAAGGTGTGAACAGATGAGCTGCTGCTATTTTCTCCGTTCGGCATGCTTCGTTGTAGCTCTCTTGCCGGTCGCCGGCTTAGCGGCTTGCTTTGCGCGACTAGCTCTGGGGAGAGAAGGAGATAGCGCCGGAAACCTCGCCTTTTGCCTTCTTCGGCGCTGGAACCTGGTTGCTGCGCCTTCTCTTTGTCCACGTGCACACACACGATTCCTCAGCGAAAACCATGCAGAAACCTTTCCACGAGCACCCAGGGATGTGCACCCAGCACCACGTGCACGCACACGCAGCTAGAGAAAAGCACCTACCTTTTCACACACTGATGCCTAAGCAAGCGCGTGGCCACACACACGCACACATCCGCAAGCGCGCCTACTCCCATCTATTGAGGGAAAGACGGACGAGCAACGTCCTGACAGGCTTGAGGGGAAAAACGTCCGTTGACGGTTGGCGTACTGCACGCCCGCCTACGGGGCTGCAGGGGAATCCACATTTGGAAGGTACCTGAAGATGTGTGCCTGTTCTTGGAGCTCCGCTAGTAGGGTAGCAAAGACACTCGTAGGCAGTACTGAATGCTGCTCCGTGCTACTTCTCCTCCGCTGGCAAATGCTTCACAGTCGCCCGAGGAAAGACGTTTAACAATCGATCTCCAAGAGGAACGAAACACATGATGCCATAAGGCGAAAGAATAGCAGGGCATCTCTTCACAGGCTTGTCCCTGATCTATAGCTGAGGGCAAACACTTGTGTGCTTGTGGGAGAGCCTGTGTCTTTCCTGGAAGCGTTTGGGAGTTTTGCTCAGACGCGTGTTTCCTCAAGTTCAAGAATCAAGAGCTAGGATACCTGCAGACAGGTGCCTGTTTGTGTGGAGACAGTCTGTTTGAAACTGCGTTCCTCAGCGCCCGCTCTTTCTCCCCGTCGCTCCACACGCCTGGGAGTCCCTTTCTTTCTCTCCACAAGCACGTGTGTTGACTTCGTCGCACATGTGCATCTGCACAAGCGTTGAGCTCAGCAGAGCGTGTCTCTTGACACTTGATGTGCGTTGGCTGTGTCTGCCTGCTCCAGTGAAGAGAGAAACGGGAAATCATCTTGGTAGAGGCAACAAAGCAAAAGCGAGGCAGGATTGACATCTGCTCAACAGAGACGGATTCCCTGCGCTGACACAGTTCACAGTTACACGAGAAGCAATCTGAGCGGTCCGTCGACCGGAGACGTGTTTCCCAAGAGGTCGTTTAGCGAGTGAACAGCAGTGTGCGCGACTTTCAGGAGTGTGCCTGGAAAGTGCCAGAATCACCAGGAGCATCTGTGCAAAAGCTGCTGCCTCTGTGACCGCATTGAGGCACGTTCGCGTGTCTGCGAGTATATAGACGGCTCTTTCGCGTTCACTCCGAGGGAAACGGTCCGCTATTGCTTCTGTGCGCACAGACGCGATTCCCTTGTCTCTTGCGAACACAGGGAACTCTGTGCATCCAAATCTACAGGCTAAGGACGCGTCTGCATATGTTTTGGTGAACAATCGAGTGTGCGTGTTCTGACAGCTGCCTCTATGCAGACGTCTCCACAGAGCCACTTCTGAATGCCCCGCAGCCCAGGACTGAATGGATACACTAACAAGTGCACCGGTGTGAGCAACCACATATGCAGAAGGACGTCTTTCATCTCACAGAAGCGCGAACGTCTTGGCGTTCAAGCACATGGCAGAAACAAGGTGTGAACAGATGAGCTGCTGCTATTTTCTCCGTTCGGCATGCTTCGTTGTAGCTCTCTTGCCGGTCGCCGGCTTAGCGGCTTGCTTTGCGCGACTAGCTCTGGGGAGAGAAGGAGATAGCACCGGAAACCTCGCCTTTTGCCTTCTTCGGCGCTGGAACCTGGTTGCTGCGCCTTCTCTTTGTCCACGTGCACACACACGATTCCTCAGCGAAAACCATGCAGAAACCTTTCCACGAGCACCCAGGGATGTGCACCCAGCACCACGTGCACGCACACGCAGCTAGAGAAAAGCACCTACCTTTTCACACACTGATGCCTAAGCAAGCGCGTGGCCACACACACGCACACATCCGCAAGCGCGCCTACTCCCATCTATTGAGGGAAAGACGGACGAGCAACGTCCTGACAGGCTTGAGGGGAAAAACGTCCGTTGACGGTTGGCGTACTGCACGCCCGCCTACGGGGCTGCAGGGGAATCCACATTTGGAAGGTACCTGAAGATGTGTGCCTGTTCTTGGAGCTCCGCTAGTAGGGTAGCAAAGACACTCGTAGGCAGTACTGAATGCTGCTCCGTGCTACTTCTCCTCCGCTGGCAAATGCTTCACAGTCGCCCTAGGAAAGACGTTTAACAATCGATCTCCAAGAGGAACGAAAGACATGATGCCATAAGGCGAAAGAATAGCAGGGCATCTCTTCACAGGCTTGTCCCTGATCTATAGCTGAGGGCAAACACTTGTGTGCTTGTGGGAGAGCCTGTGTCTTTCCTGGAAGCGTTTGGGAGTTTTGCTCAGACGCGTGTTTCCTCAAGTTCAAGAATCAAGAGCTAGGATACCTGCAGACAGGTGCCTGTTTGTGTGGAGACAGTCTGTTTGAAACTGTGTTCCTCAGCGCCCGCTCTTTCTCCCCGTCGCTCCACACGCCTGGGAGTCCCTTTCTTTCTCTCCACAAGCACGTGTGTTGACTTCGTCGCACATGTGCATCTGCACAAGCGTTGAGCTCAGCAGAGCGTGTCTCTTGACACTTGATGTGCGTTGGCTGTGTCTGCCTGCTCCAGTGAAGAGAGAAACGGGAAATCATCTTGGTAGAGGCAACAAAGCAAAAGCGAGGCAGGATTGACATCTGCTCAACAGAGACGGATTCCCTGCGCTGACACAGTTCACAGTTACACGAGAAGCAATCTGAGCAGTCCGTCGACCGGAGACGTGTTTCCCAAGAGGTCGTTTAGCGAGTGAACAGCAGTGTGCGCGACTTTCAGGAGTGTGCCTGGAAAGTGCCAGAATCACCAGGAGCATCTGTGCAAAAGCTGCTGCCTCTGTGACCGCATTGAGGCACGTTCGCGTGTCTGCGAGTATATAGACGGCTCTTTCGCGTTCACTCCGAGGGAAACGGTCCGCTATTGCTTCTGTGCGCACAGACGCGATTCCCTTGTCTCTTGCGAACACAGGGAACTCTGTGCATCCAAATCTACAGGCTAAGGACGCGTCTGCATATGTTTTGGTGAACAATCGAGTGTGCGTGTTCTGACAGCTGCCTCTATGTAGACGTCTCCACAGAGCCACTTCTGAATGCCCCGCAGCCCAGGACTGAATGGATACACTAACAAGTGCACCGGTGTGAGCAACCACATATGCAGAAGGACGTCTTTCATCTCACAGAAGCGCGAACGTCTTGGCGTTCAAGCACATGGCAGAAACAAGGTGTGAACAGATGAGCTGCTGCTATTTTCTCCGTTCGGCATGCTTCGTTGTAGCTCTCTTGCCGGTCGCCGGCTTAGCGGCTTGCTTTGCGCGACTAGCTCTGGGGAGAGAAGGAGATAGCGCCGGAAACCTCGCCTTTTGCCTTCTTCGGCGCTGGAACCTGGTTGCTGCGCCTTCTCTTTGTCCATGTGCACACACACGATTCCTCAGCGAAAACCATGCAGAAACCTTTCCACGAGCACCCAGGGATGTGCACCCAGCACCACGTGCACGCACACGCAGCTAGAGAAAAGCACCTACCTTTTCACACACTGATGCCTAAGCAAACGCGTGGCCACACACACGCACACATCCGCAAGCGCGCCTACTCCCATCTATTGAGGGAAAGACGGACGAGCTCTTTGGTTGCTCTTCACAGGCTTGTCCCTGATCTATAGCTGAGGGCAAACACTTGTGTGCTTGTGGGAGAGCCTGTGTCTTTCCTGGAAGCGTTTGGGAGTTTTGCTCAGACGCGTGTTTCCTCAAGTTCAAGAATCAAGATCTAGGATACCTGCAGACAGGTGCCTGTTTGTGTGGAGACAGTCTGTTTGAAACTGTGTTCCTCAGCGCCCGCTCTTTCTCCCCGTCGCTCCACACGCCTGGGAGTCCCTTTCTTTCTCTCCACAAGCACGTGTGTTGACTTCGTCGCACATGTGCATCTGCACAAGCGTTGAGCTCAGCAGAGCGTGTCTCTTGACACTTGATGTGCGTTGGCTGTGTCTGCCTGCTCCAGTGAAGAGAGAAACGGGAAATCATCTTGGTAGAGGCAACAAAGCAAAAGCGAGGCAGGATTGACATCTGCTCAACAGAGACGGATTCCCTGCGCTGACACAGTTCACAGTTACACGAGAAGCAATCTGAGCGGTCCGTCGACCGGAGACGTGTTTCCCAAGAGGTCGTTTAGCGAGTGAACAGCAGTGTGCGCGACTTTCAGGAGTGTGCCTGGAAAGTGCCAGAATCACCAGGAGCATCTGTGCAAAAGCTGCTGCCTCTGTGACCGCATTGAGGCACGTTCGCGTGTCTGCGAGTATATAGACGGCTCTTTCGCGTTCACTCCGAGGGAAACGGTCCGCTATTGCTTCTGTGCGCACAGACGCGATTCCCTTGTCTCTTGCGAACACAGGGAACTCTGTGCATCCAAATCTACAGGCTAAGGACGCGTCTGCATATGTTTTGGTGAACAATCGAGTGTGCGTGTTCTGACAGCTGCCTCTATGCAGACGTCTCCACAGAGCCACTTCTGAATGCCCCGCAGCCCAGGACTGAATGGATACACTAACAAGTGCACCGGTGTGAGCAACCACATATGCAGAAGGACGTCTTTCATCTCACAGAAGCGCGAACGTCTTGGCGTTCAAGCACATGGCAGAAACAAGGTGTGAACAGATGAGCTGCTGCTATTTTCTCCGTTCGGCATGCTTCGTTGTAGCTCTCTTGCCGGTCGCCGGCTTAGCGGCTTGCTTTGCGCGACTAGCTCTGGGGAGAGAAGGAGATAGCGCCGGAAACCTCGCCTTTTGCCTTCTTCGGCGCTGGAACCTGGTTGCTGCGCCTTCTCTTTGTCCATGTGCACACACACGATTCCTCAGCGAAAACCATGCAGAAACCTTTCCACGAGCACCCAGGGATGTGCACCCAGCACCACGTGCACGCACACGCAGCTAGAGAAAAGCACCTACCTTTTCACACACTGATGCCTAAGCAAACGCGTGGCCACACACACGCACACATCCGCAAGCGCGCCTACTCCCATCTATTGAGAGAAAGACGGACGAGCTCTTTGGTTGCTCTTCACAGGCTTGTCCCTGATCTATAGCTGAGGGCAAACACTTGTGTGCTTGTGGGAGAGCCTGTGTCTTTCCTGGAAGCGTTTGGGAGTTTTGCTCAGACGCGTGTTTCCTCAAGTTCAAGAATCAAGATCTAGGATACCTGCAGACAGGTGCCTGTTTGTGTGGAGACAGTCTGTTTGAAACTGTGTTCCTCAGCGCCCGCTCTTTCTCCCCGTCGCTCCACACGCCTGGGAGTCCCTTTCTTTCTCTCCACAAGCACGTGTGTTGACTTCGTCGCACATGTGCATCTGCACAAGCGTTGAGCTCAGCAGAGCGTGTCTCTTGACACTTGATGTGCGTTGGCTGTGTCTGCCTGCTCCAGTGAAGAGAGAAACGGGAAATCATCTTGGTAGAGGCAACAAAGCAAAAGCGAGGCAGGATTGACATCTGCTCAACAGAGACGGATTCCCTGCGCTGACACAGTTCACAGTTACACGAGAAGCAATCTGAGCGGTCCGTCGACCGGAGACGTGTTTCCCAAGAGGTCGTTTAGCGAGTGAACAGCAGTGTGCGCGACTTTCAGGAGTGTGCCTGGAAAGTGCCAGAATCACGAGGAGCATCTGTGCAAAAGCTGCTGCCTCTGTGACCGCATTGAGGCACGTTCGCGTGTCTGCGAGTATATAGACGGCTCTTTCGCGTTCACTCCGAGGGAAACGGTCCGCTATTGCTTCTGTGCGCACAGACGCGATTCCCTTGTCTCTTGCGAACACAGGGAACTCTGTGCATCCAAATCTACAGGCTAAGGACGCGTCTGCATATGTTTTGGTGAACAATCGAGTGTGCGTGTTCTGACAGCTGCCTCTATGCAGACGTCTCCACAGAGCCACTTCTGAATGCCCCGCAGCCCAGGACTGAATGGATACACTAACAAGTGCACCGGTGTGAGCAACCACATATGCAGAAGGACGTCTTTCATCTCACAGAAGCGCGAACGTCTTGGCGTTCAAGCACATGGCAGAAACAAGGTGTGAACAGATGAGCTGCTGCTATTTTCTCCGTTCGGCATGCTTCGTTGTAGCTCTCTTGCCGGTCGCCGGCTTAGCGGCTTGCTTTGCGCGACTAGCTCTGGGGAGAGAAGGAGATAGCGCCGGAAACCTCGCCTTTTGCCTTCTTCGGCGCTGGAACCTGGTTGCTGCGCCTTCTCTTTGTCCATGTGCACACACACGATTCCTCAGCGAAAACCATGCAGAAACCTTTCCACGAGCACCCAGGGATGTGCACCCAGCACCACGTGCACGCACACGCAGCTAGAGAAAAGCACCTACCTTTTCACACACTGATGCCTAAGCAAACGCGTGGCCACACACACGCACACATCCGCAAGCGCGCCTACTCCCATCTATTGAGAGAAAGACGGACGAGCTCTTTGGTTGCTCTTCACAGGCTTGTCCCTGATCTATAGCTGAGGGCAAACACTTGTGTGCTTGTGGGAGAGCCTGTGTCTTTCCTGGAAGCGTTTGGGAGTTTTGCTCAGACGCGTGTTTCCTCAAGTTCAAGAATCAAGATCTAGGATACCTGCAGACAGGTGCCTGTTTGTGTGGAGACAGTCTGTTTGAAACTGTGTTCCTCAGCGCCCGCTCTTTCTCCCCGTCGCTCCACACGCCTGGGAGTCCCTTTCTTTCTCTCCACAAGCACGTGTGTTGACTTCGTCGCACATGTGCATCTGCACAAGCGTTGAGCTCAGCAGAGCGTGTCTCTTGACACTTGATGTGCGTTGGCTGTGTCTGCCTGCTCCAGTGAAGAGAGAAACGGGAAATCATCTTGGTAGAGGCAACAAAGCAAAAGCGAGGCAGGATTGACATCTGCTCAACAGAGACGGATTCCCTGCGCTGACACAGTTCACAGTTACACGAGAAGCAATCTGAGCGGTCCGTCGACCGGAGACGTGTTTCCCAAGAGGTCGTTTAGCGAGTGAACAGCAGTGTGCGCGACTTTCAGGAGTGTGCCTGGAAAGTGCCAGAATCACCAGGAGCATCTGTGCAAAAGCTGCTGCCTCTGTGACCGCATTGAGGCACGTTCGCGTGTCTGCGAGTATATAGACGGCTCTTTCGCGTTCACTCCGAGGGAAACGGTCCGCTATTGCTTCTGTGCGCACAGACGCGATTCCCTTGTCTCTTGCGAACACAGGGAACTCTGTGCATCCAAATCTACAGGCTAAGGACGCGTCTGCATATGTTTTGGTGAACAATCGAGTGTGCGTGTTCTGACAGCTGCCTCTATGCAGACGTCTCCACAGAGCCACTTCTGAATGCCCCGCAGCCCAGGACTGAATGGATACACTAACAAGTGCACCGGTGTGAGCAACCACATATGCAGAAGGACGTCTTTCATCTCACAGAAGCGCGAACGTCTTGGCGTTCAAGCACATGGCAGAAACAAGGTGTGAACAGATGAGCTGCTGCTATTTTCTCCGTTCGGCATGCTTCGTTGTAGCTCTCTTGCCGGTCGCCGGCTTAGCGGCTTGCTTTGCGCGACTAGCTCTGGGGAGAGAAGGAGATAGCGCCGGAAACCTCGCCTTTTGCCTTCTTCGGCGCTGGAACCTGGTTGCTGCGCCTTCTCTTTGTCCATGTGCACACACACGATTCCTCAGCGAAAACCATGCAGAAACCTTTCCACGAGCACCCAGGGATGTGCACCCAGCACCACGTGCACGCACACGCAGCTAGAGAAAAGCACCTACCTTTTCACACACTGATGCCTAAGCAAACGCGTGGCCACACACACGCACACATCCGCAAGCGCGCCTACTCCCATCTATTGAGAGAAAGACGGACGAGCTCTTTGGTTGCTCTTCACAGGCTTGTCCCTGATCTATAGCTGAGGGCAAACACTTGTGTGCTTGTGGGAGAGCCTGTGTCTTTCCTGGAAGCGTTTGGGAGTTTTGCTCAGACGCGTGTTTCCTCAAGTTCAAGAATCAAGATCTAGGATACCTGCAGACAGGTGCCTGTTTGTGTGGAGACAGTCTGTTTGAAACTGTGTTCCTCAGCGCCCGCTCTTTCTCCCCGTCGCTCCACACGCCTGGGAGTCCCTTTCTTTCTCTCCACAAGCACGTGTGTTGACTTCGTCGCACATGTGCATCTGCACAAGCGTTGAGCTCAGCAGAGCGTGTCTCTTGACACTTGATGTGCGTTGGCTGTGTCTGCCTGCTCCAGTGAAGAGAGAAACGGGAAATCATCTTGGTAGAGGCAACAAAGCAAAAGCGAGGCAGGATTGACATCTGCTCAACAGAGACGGATTCCCTGCGCTGACACAGTTCACAGTTACACGAGAAGCAATCTGAGCGGTCCGTCGACCGGAGACGTGTTTCCCAAGAGGTCGTTTAGCGAGTGAACAGCAGTGTGCGCGACTTTCAGGAGTGTGCCTGGAAAGTGCCAGAATCACCAGGAGCATCTGTGCAAAAGCTGCTGCCTCTGTGACCGCATTGAGGCACGTTCGCGTGTCTGCGAGTATATAGACGGCTCTTTCGCGTTCACTCCGAGGGAAACGGTCCGCTATTGCTTCTGTGCGCACAGACGCGATTCCCTTGTCTCTTGCGAACACAGGGAACTCTGTGCATCCAAATCTACAGGCTAAGGACGCGTCTGCATATGTTTTGGTGAACAATCGAGTGTGCGTGTTCTGACAGCTGCCTCTATGCAGACGTCTCCACAGAGCCACTTCTGAATGCCCCGCAGCCCAGGACTGAATGGATACACTAACAAGTGCACCGGTGTGAGCAACCACATATGCAGAAGGACGTCTTTCATCTCACAGAAGCGCGAACGTCTTGGCGTTCAAGCACATGGCAGAAACAAGGTGTGAACAGATGAGCTGCTGCTATTTTCTCCGTTCGGCATGCTTCGTTGTAGCTCTCTTGCCGGTCGCCGGCTTAGCGGCTTGCTTTGCGCGACTAGCTCTGGGGAGAGAAGGAGATAGCGCCGGAAACCTCGCCTTTTGCCTTCTTCGGCGCTGGAACCTGGTTGCTGCGCCTTCTCTTTGTCCATGTGCACACACACGATTCCTCAGCGAAAACCATGCAGAAACCTTTCCACGAGCACCCAGGGATGTGCACCCAGCACCACGTGCACGCACACGCAGCTAGAGAAAAGCACCTACCTTTTCACACACTGATGCCTAAGCAAACGCGTGGCCACACACACGCACACATCCGCAAGCGCGCCTACTCCCATCTATTGAGGGAAAGACGGACGAGCTCTTTGGTTGCTCTTCACAGGCTTGTCCCTGATCTATAGCTGAGGGCAAACACTTGTGTGCTTGTGGGAGAGCCTGTGTCTTTCCTGGAAGCGTTTGGGAGTTTTGCTCAGACGCGTGTTTCCTCAAGTTCAAGAATCAAGATCTAGGATACCTGCAGACAGGTGCCTGTTTGTGTGGAGACAGTCTGTTTGAAACTGTGTTCCTCAGCGCCCGCTCTTTCTCCCCGTCGCTCCACACGCCTGGGAGTCCCTTTCTTTCTCTCCACAAGCACGTGTGTTGACTTCGTCGCACATGTGCATCTGCACAAGCGTTGAGCTCAGCAGAGCGTGTCTCTTGACACTTGATGTGCGTTGGCTGTGTCTGCCTGCGACAGTGAAGAGAGAAACGGGAAATCATCTTGGTAGAGGCAACAAAGCAAAAGCGAGGCAGGATTGACATCTGCTCAACAGAGACGGATTCCCTGCGCTGACACAGTTCACAGTTACACGAGAAGCAATCTGAGCGGTCTGTCGACCGGAGACTTGTTTCCCAAGAGGTCGTTTAGCGAGTGAACAGCAGTGTGCGCGACTTTCAGGAGTGTGCCTGGAAAGTGCCAGAATCACCAGGAGCATCTGTGCAAAAGCTGCTGCCTCTGTGACCGCATTGAGGCACGTTCGCGTGTCTGCGAGTATATAGACGGCTCTTTCGCGTTCACTCCGAGGGAAACGGTCCGCTATTGCTTCTGTGCGCACAGACGCGATTCCCTTGTCTCTTGCGAACACAGGGAACTCTGTGCATCCAAATCTACAGGCTAAGGACGCGTCTGCATATGTTTTGGTGAACAATCGAGTGTGCGTGTTCTGACAGCTGCCTCTATGCAGACGTCTCCACAGAGCCACTTCTGAATGCCCCGCAGCCCAGGACTGAATGGATACACTAACAAGTGCACCGGTGTGAGCAACCACATATGCAGAAGGACGTCTTTCATCTCACAGAAGCGCGAACGTCTTGGCGTTCAAGCACATGGCAGAAACAAGGTGTGAACAGATGAGCTGCTGCTATTTTCTCCGTTCGGCATGCTTCGTTGTAGCTCTCTTGCCGGTCGCCGGCTTAGCGGCTTGCTTTGCGCGACTAGCTCTGGGGAGAGAAGGAGATAGCGCCGGAAACCTCGCCTTTTGCCTTCTTCGGCGCTGGAACCTGGTTGCTGCGCCTTCTCTTTGTCCATGTGCACACACACGATTCCTCAGCGAAAACCATGCAGAAACCTTTCCACGAGCACCCAGGGATGTGCACCCAGCACCACGTGCACGCACACGCAGCTAGAGAAAAGCACCTACCTTTTCACACACTGATGCCTAAGCAAACGCGTGGCCACACACACGCACACATCCGCAAGCGCGCCTACTCCCATCTATTGAGGGAAAGACGGACGAGCAACGTCCTGACAGGCTTGAGGGGAAAAACGTCCGTTGACGGTTGGCGTACTGCACGCCCGCCTACGGGGCTGCAGGGGAATCCACATTTGGAAGGTACCTGAAGATGTGTGCCTGTTCTTGGAGCTCCGCTAGTAGGGTAGCAAAGACACTCGTAGGCAGTACTGAATGCTGCTCCGTGCTACTTCTCCTCCGCTGGCAAATGCTTCACAGTCGCCCGAGGAAAGACGTTTAACAATCGATCTCCAAGAGGAACGAAACACATGATGCCATAAGGCGAAAGAATAGCAGGGCATCTCTTCACAGGCTTGTCCCTGATCTATAGCTGAGGGCAAACACTTGTGTGCTTGTGGGAGAGCCTGTGTCTTTCCTGGAAGCGTTTGGGAGTTTTGCTCAGACGCGTGTTTCCTCAAGTTCAAGAATCAAGATCTAGGATACCTGCAGACAGGTGCCTGTTTGTGTGGAGACAGTCTGTTTGAAACTGTGTTCCTCAGCGCCCGCTCTTTCTCCCCGTCGCTCCACACGCCTGGGAGTCCCTTTCTTTCTCTCCACAAGCACGTGTGTTGACTTCGTCGCACATGTGCATCTGCACAAGCGTTGAGCTCAGCAGAGCGTGTCTCTTGACACTTGATGTGCGTTGGCTGTGTCTGCCTGCTCCAGTGAAGAGAGAAACGGGAAATCATCTTGGTAGAGGCAACAAAGCAAAAGCGAGGCAGGATTGACATCTGCTCAACAGAGACGGATTCCCTGCGCTGACACAGTTCACAGTTACACGAGAAGCAATCTGAGCGGTCCGTCGACCGGAGACGTGTTTCCCAAGAGGTCGTTTAGCGAGTGAACAGCAGTGTGCGCGACTTTCAGGAGTGTGCCTGGAAAGTGCCAGAATCACCAGGAGCATCTGTGCAAAAGCTGCTGCCTCTGTGACCGCATTGAGGCACGTTCGCGTGTCTGCGAGTATATAGACGGCTCTTTCGCGTTCACTCCGAGGGAAACGGTCCGCTATTGCTTCTGTGCGCACAGACGCGATTCCCTTGTCTCTTGCGAACACAGGGAACTCTGTGCATCCAAATCTACAGGCTAAGGACGCGTCTGCATATGTTTTGGTGAACAATCGAGTGTGCGTGTTCTGACAGCTGCCTCTATGCAGACGTCTCCACAGAGCCACTTCTGAATGCCCCGCAGCCCAGGACTGAATGGATACACTAACAAGTGCACCGGTGTGAGCAACCACATATGCAGAAGGACGTCTTTCATCTCACAGAAGCGCGAACGTCTTGGCGTTCAAGCACATGGCAGAAACAAGGTGTGAACAGATGAGCTGCTGCTATTTTCTCCGTTCGGCATGCTTCGTTGTAGCTCTCTTGCCGGTCGCCGGCTTAGCGGCTTGCTTTGCGCGACTAGCTCTGGGGAGAGAAGGAGATAGCGCCGGAAACCTCGCCTTTTGCCTTCTTCGGCGCTGGAACCTGGTTGCTGCGCCTTCTCTTTGTCCATGTGCACACACACGATTCCTCAGCGAAAACCATGCAGAAACCTTTCCACGAGCACCCAGGGATGTGCACCCAGCACCACGTGCACGCACACGCAGCTAGAGAAAAGCACCTACCTTTTCACACACTGATGCCTAAGCAAACGCGTGGCCACACACACGCACACATCCGCAAGCGCGCCTACTCCCATCTATTGAGAGAAAGACGGACGAGCTCTTTGGTTGCTCTTCACAGGCTTGTCCCTGATCTATAGCTGAGGGCAAACACTTGTGTGCTTGTGGGAGAGCCTGTGTCTTTCCTGGAAGCGTTTGGGAGTTTTGCTCAGACGCGTGTTTCCTCAAGTTCAAGAATCAAGATCTAGGATACCTGCAGACAGGTGCCTGTTTGTGTGGAGACAGTCTGTTTGAAACTGTGTTCCTCAGCGCCCGCTCTTTCTCCCCGTCGCTCCACACGCCTGGGAGTCCCTTTCTTTCTCTCCACAAGCACGTGTGTTGACTTCGTCGCACATGTGCATCTGCACAAGCGTTGAGCTCAGCAGAGCGTGTCTCTTGACACTTGATGTGCGTTGGCTGTGTCTGCCTGCTCCAGTGAAGAGAGAAACGGGAAATCATCTTGGTAGAGGCAACAAAGCAAAAGCGAGGCAGGATTGACATCTGCTCAACAGAGACGGATTCCCTGCGCTGACACAGTTCACAGTTACACGAGAAGCAATCTGAGCGGTCCGTCGACCGGAGACGTGTTTCCCAAGAGGTCGTTTAGCGAGTGAACAGCAGTGTGCGCGACTTTCAGGAGTGTGCCTGGAAAGTGCCAGAATCACCAGGAGCATCTGTGCAAAAGCTGCTGCCTCTGTGACCGCATTGAGGCACGTTCGCGTGTCTGCGAGTATATAGACGGCTCTTTCGCGTTCACTCCGAGGGAAACGGTCCGCTATTGCTTCTGTGCGCACAGACGCGATTCCCTTGTCTCTTGCGAACACAGGGAACTCTGTGCATCCAAATCTACAGGCTAAGGACGCGTCTGCATATGTTTTGGTGAACAATCGAGTGTGCGTGTTCTGACAGCTGCCTCTATGCAGACGTCTCCACAGAGCCACTTCTGAATGCCCCGCAGCCCAGGACTGAATGGATACACTAACAAGTGCACCGGTGTGAGCAACCACATATGCAGAAGGACGTCTTTCATCTCACAGAAGCGCGAACGTCTTGGCGTTCAAGCACATGGCAGAAACAAGGTGTGAACAGATGAGCTGCTGCTATTTTCTCCGTTCGGCATGCTTCGTTGTAGCTCTCTTGCCGGTCGCCGGCTTAGCGGCTTGCTTTGCGCGACTAGCTCTGGGGAGAGAAGGAGATAGCGCCGGAAACCTCGCCTTTTGCCTTCTTCGGCGCTGGAACCTGGTTGCTGCGCCTTCTCTTTGTCCATGTGCACACACACGATTCCTCAGCGAAAACCATGCAGAAACCTTTCCACGAGCACCCAGGGATGTGCACCCAGCACCACGTGCACGCACACGCAGCTAGAGAAAAGCACCTACCTTTTCACACACTGATGCCTAAGCAAACGCGTGGCCACACACACGCACACATCCGCAAGCGCGCCTACTCCCATCTATTGAGGGAAAGACGGACGAGCTCTTTGGTTGCTCTTCACAGGCTTGTCCCTGATCTATAGCTGAGGGCAAACACTTGTGTGCTTGTGGGAGAGCCTGTGTCTTTCCTGGAAGCGTTTGGGAGTTTTGCTCAGACGCGTGTTTCCTCAAGTTCAAGAATCAAGATCTAGGATACCTGCAGACAGGTGCCTGTTTGTGTGGAGACAGTCTGTTTGAAACTGTGTTCCTCAGCGCCCGCTCTTTCTCCCCGTCGCTCCACACGCCTGGGAGTCCCTTTCTTTCTCTCCACAAGCACGTGTGTTGACTTCGTCGCACATGTGCATCTGCACAAGCGTTGAGCTCAGCAGAGCGTGTCTCTTGACACTTGATGTGCGTTGGCTGTGTCTGCCTGCTCCAGTGAAGAGAGAAACGGGAAATCATCTTGGTAGAGGCAACAAAGCAAAAGCGAGGCAGGATTGACATCTGCTCAACAGAGACGGATTCCCTGCGCTGACACAGTTCACAGTTACACGAGAAGCAATCTGAGCGGTCCGTCGACCGGAGACGTGTTTCCCAAGAGGTCGTTTAGCGAGTGAACAGCAGTGTGCGCGACTTTCAGGAGTGTGCCTGGAAAGTGCCAGAATCACCAGGAGCATCTGTGCAAAAGCTGCTGCCTCTGTGACCGCATTGAGGCACGTTCGCGTGTCTGCGAGTATATAGACGGCTCTTTCGCGTTCACTCCGAGGGAAACGGTCCGCTATTGCTTCTGTGCGCACAGACGCGATTCCCTTGTCTCTTGCGAACACAGGGAACTCTGTGCATCCAAATCTACAGGCTAAGGACGCGTCTGCATATGTTTTGGTGAACAATCGAGTGTGCGTGTTCTGACAGCTGCCTCTATGCAGACGTCTCCACAGAGCCACTTCTGAATGCCCCGCAGCCCAGGACTGAATGGATACACTAACAAGTGCACCGGTGTGAGCAACCACATATGCAGAAGGACGTCTTTCATCTCACAGAAGCGCGAACGTCTTGGCGTTCAAGCACATGGCAGAAACAAGGTGTGAACAGATGAGCTGCTGCTATTTTCTCCGTTCGGCATGCTTCGTTGTAGCTCTCTTGCCGGTCGCCGGCTTAGCGGCTTGCTTTGCGCGACTAGCTCTGGGGAGAGAAGGAGATAGCGCCGGAAACCTCGCCTTTTGCCTTCTTCGGCGCTGGAACCTGGTTGCTGCGCCTTCTCTTTGTCCATGTGCACACACACGATTCCTCAGCGAAAACCATGCAGAAACCTTTCCACGAGCACCCAGGGATGTGCACCCAGCACCACGTGCACGCACACGCAGCTAGAGAAAAGCACCTACCTTTTCACACACTGATGCCTAAGCAAACGCGTGGCCACACACACGCACACATCCGCAAGCGCGCCTACTCCCATCTATTGAGGGAAAGACGGACGAGCTCTTTGGTTGCTCTTCACAGGCTTGTCCCTGATCTATAGCTGAGGGCAAACACTTGTGTGCTTGTGGGAGAGCCTGTGTCTTTCCTGGAAGCGTTTGGGAGTTTTGCTCAGACGCGTGTTTCCTCAAGTTCAAGAATCAAGATCTAGGATACCTGCAGACAGGTGCCTGTTTGTGTGGAGACAGTCTGTTTGAAACTGTGTTCCTCAGCGCCCGCTCTTTCTCCCCGTCGCTCCACACGCCTGGGAGTCCCTTTCTTTCTCTCCACAAGCACGTGTGTTGACTTCGTCGCACATGTGCATCTGCACAAGCGTTGAGCTCAGCAGAGCGTGTCTCTTGACACTTGATGTGCGTTGGCTGTGTCTGCCTGCTCCAGTGAAGAGAGAAACGGGAAATCATCTTGGTAGAGGCAACAAAGCAAAAGCGAGGCAGGATTGACATCTGCTCAACAGAGACGGATTCCCTGCGCTGACACAGTTCACAGTTACACGAGAAGCAATCTGAGCGGTCCGTCGACCGGAGACGTGTTTCCCAAGAGGTCGTTTAGCGAGTGAACAGCAGTGTGCGCGACTTTCAGGAGTGTGCCTGGAAAGTGCCAGAATCACGAGGAGCATCTGTGCAAAAGCTGCTGCCTCTGTGACCGCATTGAGGCACGTTCGCGTGTCTGCGAGTATATAGACGGCTCTTTCGCGTTCACTCCGAGGGAAACGGTCCGCTATTGCTTCTGTGCGCACAGACGCGATTCCCTTGTCTCTTGCGAACACAGGGAACTCTGTGCATCCAAATCTACAGGCTAAGGACGCGTCTGCATATGTTTTGGTGAACAATCGAGTGTGCGTGTTCTGACAGCTGCCTCTATGCAGACGTCTCCACAGAGCCACTTCTGAATGCCCCGCAGCCCAGGACTGAATGGATACACTAACAAGTGCACCGGTGTGAGCAACCACATATGCAGAAGGACGTCTTTCATCTCACAGAAGCGCGAACGTCTTGGCGTTCAAGCACATGGCAGAAACAAGGTGTGAACAGATGAGCTGCTGCTATTTTCTCCGTTCGGCATGCTTCGTTGTAGCTCTCTTGCCGGTCGCCGGCTTAGCGGCTTGCTTTGCGCGACTAGCTCTGGGGAGAGAAGGAGATAGCGCCGGAAACCTCGCCTTTTGCCTTCTTCGGCGCTGGAACCTGGTTGCTGCGCCTTCTCTTTGTCCATGTGCACACACACGATTCCTCAGCGAAAACCATGCAGAAACCTTTCCACGAGCACCCAGCACCACGTGCACGCACACGCAGCTAGAGAAAAGCACCTACCTTTTCACACACTGATGCCTAAGCAAACGCGTGGCCACACACACGCACACATCCGCAAGCGCGCCTACTCCCATCTATTGAGAGAAAGACGGACGAGCTCTTTGGTTGCTCTTCACAGGCTTGTCCCTGATCTATAGCTGAGGGCAAACACTTGTGTGCTTGTGGGAGAGCCTGTGTCTTTCCTGGAAGCGTTTGGGAGTTTTGCTCAGACGCGTGTTTCCTCAAGTTCAAGAATCAAGATCTAGGATACCTGCAGACAGGTGCCTGTTTGTGTGGAGACAGTCTGTTTGAAACTGTGTTCCTCAGCGCCCGCTCTTTCTCCCCGTCGCTCCACACGCCTGGGAGTCCCTTTCTTTCTCTCCACAAGCACGTGTGTTGACTTCGTCGCACATGTGCATCTGCACAAGCGTTGAGCTCAGCAGAGCGTGTCTCTTGACACTTGATGTGCGTTGGCTGTGTCTGCCTGCTCCAGTGAAGAGAGAAACGGGAAATCATCTTGGTAGAGGCAACAAAGCAAAAGCGAGGCAGGATTGACATCTGCTCAACAGAGACGGATTCCCTGCGCTGACACAGTTCACAGTTACACGAGAAGCAATCTGAGCGGTCCGTCGACCGGAGACGTGTTTCCCAAGAGGTCGTTTAGCGAGTGAACAGCAGTGTGCGCGACTTTCAGGAGTGTGCCTGGAAAGTGCCAGAATCACCAGGAGCATCTGTGCAAAAGCTGCTGCCTCTGTGACCGCATTGAGGCACGTTCGCGTGTCTGCGAGTATATAGACGGCTCTTTCGCGTTCACTCCGAGGGAAACGGTCCGCTATTGCTTCTGTGCGCACAGACGCGATTCCCTTGTCTCTTGCGAACACAGGGAACTCTGTGCATCCAAATCTACAGGCTAAGGACGCGTCTGCATATGTTTTGGTGAACAATCGAGTGTGCGTGTTCTGACAGCTGCCTCTATGCAGACGTCTCCACAGAGCCACTTCTGAATGCCCCGCAGCCCAGGACTGAATGGATACACTAACAAGTGCACCGGTGTGAGCAACCACATATGCAGAAGGACGTCTTTCATCTCACAGAAGCGCGAACGTCTTGGCGTTCAAGCACATGGCAGAAACAAGGTGTGAACAGATGAGCTGCTGCTATTTTCTCCGTTCGGCATGCTTCGTTGTAGCTCTCTTGCCGGTCGCCGGCTTAGCGGCTTGCTTTGCGCGACTAGCTCTGGGGAGAGAAGGAGATAGCGCCGGAAACCTCGCCTTTTGCCTTCTTCGGCGCTGGAACCTGGTTGCTGCGCCTTCTCTTTGTCCATGTGCACACACACGATTCCTCAGCGAAAACCATGCAGAAACCTTTCCACGAGCACCCAGGGATGTGCACCCAGCACCACGTGCACGCACACGCAGCTAGAGAAAAGCACCTACCTTTTCACACACTGATGCCTAAGCAAACGCGTGGCCACACACACGCACACATCCGCAAGCGCGCCTACTCCCATCTATTGAGGGAAAGACGGACGAGCTCTTTGGTTGCTCTTCACAGGCTTGTCCCTGATCTATAGCTGAGGGCAAACACTTGTGTGCTTGTGGGAGAGCCTGTGTCTTTCCTGGAAGCGTTTGGGAGTTTTGCTCAGACGCGTGTTTCCTCAAGTTCAAGAATCAAGATCTAGGATACCTGCAGACAGGTGCCTGTTTGTGTGGAGACAGTCTGTTTGAAACTGTGTTCCTCAGCGCCCGCTCTTTCTCCCCGTCGCTCCACACGCCTGGGAGTCCCTTTCTTTCTCTCCACAAGCACGTGTGTTGACTTCGTCGCACATGTGCATCTGCACAAGCGTTGAGCTCAGCAGAGCGTGTCTCTTGACACTTGATGTGCGTTGGCTGTGTCTGCCTGCTCCAGTGAAGAGAGAAACGGGAAATCATCTTGGTAGAGGCAACAAAGCAAAAGCGAGGCAGGATTGACATCTGCTCAACAGAGACGGATTCCCTGCGCTGACACAGTTCACAGTTACACGAGAAGCAATCTGAGCGGTCTGTCGACCGGAGACGTGTTTCCCAAGAGGTCGTTTAGCGAGTGAACAGCAGTGTGCGCGACTTTCAGGAGTGTGCCTGGAAAGTGCCAGAATCACCAGGAGCATCTGTGCAAAAGCTGCTGCCTCTGTGACCGCATTGAGGCACGTTCGCGTGTCTGCGAGTATATAGACGGCTCTTTCGCGTTCACTCCGAGGGAAACGGTCCGCTATTGCTTCTGTGCGCACAGACGCGATTCCCTTGTCTCTTGCGAACACAGGGAACTCTGTGCATCCAAATCTACAGGCTAAGGACGCGTCTGCATATGTTTTGGTGAACAATCGAGTGTGCGTGTTCTGACAGCTGCCTCTATGCAGACGTCTCCACAGAGCCACTTCTGAATGCCCCGCAGCCCAGGACTGAATGGATACACTAACAAGTGCACCGGTGTGAGCAACCACATATGCAGAAGGACGTCTTTCATCTCACAGAAGCGCGAACGTCTTGGCGTTCAAGCACATGGCAGAAACAAGGTGTGAACAGATGAGCTGCTGCTATTTTCTCCGTTCGGCATGCTTCGTTGTAGCTCTCTTGCCGGTCGCCGGCTTAGCGGCTTGCTTTGCGCGACTAGCTCTGGGGAGAGAAGGAGATAGCGCCGGAAACCTCGCCTTTTGCCTTCTTCGGCGCTGGAACCTGGTTGCTGCGCCTTCTCTTTGTCCATGTGCACACACACGATTCCTCAGCGAAAACCATGCAGAAACCTTTCCACGAGCACCCAGGGATGTGCACCCAGCACCACGTGCACGCACACGCAGCTAGAGAAAAGCACCTACCTTTTCACACACTGATGCCTAAGCAAACGCGTGGCCACACACACGCACACATCCGCAAGCGCGCCTACTCCCATCTATTGAGGGAAAGACGGACGAGCTCTTTGGTTGCTCTTCACAGGCTTGTCCCTGATCTATAGCTGAGGGCAAACACTTGTGTGCTTGTGGGAGAGCCTGTGTCTTTCCTGGAAGCGTTTGGGAGTTTTGCTCAGACGCGTGTTTCCTCAAGTTCAAGAATCAAGATCTAGGATACCTGCAGACAGGTGCCTGTTTGTGTGGAGACAGTCTGTTTGAAACTGTGTTCCTCAGCGCCCGCTCTTTCTCCCCGTCGCTCCACACGCCTGGGAGTCCCTTTCTTTCTCTCCACAAGCACGTGTGTTGACTTCGTCGCACATGTGCATCTGCACAAGCGTTGAGCTCAGCAGAGCGTGTCTCTTGACACTTGATGTGCGTTGGCTGTGTCTGCCTGCTCCAGTGAAGAGAGAAACGGGAAATCATCTTGGTAGAGGCAACAAAGCAAAAGCGAGGCAGGATTGACATCTGCTCAACAGAGACGGATTCCCTGCGCTGACACAGTTCACAGTTACACGAGAAGCAATCTGAGCGGTCTGTCGACCGGAGACGTGTTTCCCAAGAGGTCGTTTAGCGAGTGAACAGCAGTGTGCGCGACTTTCAGGAGTGTGCCTGGAAAGTGCCAGAATCACCAGGAGCATCTGTGCAAAAGCTGCTGCCTCTGTGACCGCATTGAGGCACGTTCGCGTGTCTGCGAGTATATAGACGGCTCTTTCGCGTTCACTCCGAGGGAAACGGTCCGCTATTGCTTCTGTGCGCACAGACGCGATTCCCTTGTCTCTTGCGAACACAGGGAACTCTGTGCATCCAAATCTACAGGCTAAGGACGCGTCTGCATATGTTTTGGTGAACAATCGAGTGTGCGTGTTCTGACAGCTGCCTCTATGCAGACGTCTCCACAGAGCCACTTCTGAATGCCCCGCAGCCCAGGACTGAATGGATACACTAACAAGTGCACCGGTGTGAGCAACCACATATGCAGAAGGACGTCTTTCATCTCACAGAAGCGCGAACGTCTTGGCGTTCAAGCACATGGCAGAAACAAGGTGTGAACAGATGAGCTGCTGCTATTTTCTCCGTTCGGCATGCTTCGTTGTAGCTCTCTTGCCGGTCGCCGGCTTAGCGGCTTGCTTTGCGCGACTAGCTCTGGGGAGAGAAGGAGATAGCGCCGGAAACCTCGCCTTTTGCCTTCTTCGGCGCTGGAACCTGGTTGCTGCGCCTTCTCTTTGTCCATGTGCACACACACGATTCCTCAGCGAAAACCATGCAGAAACCTTTCCACGAGCACCCAGGGATGTGCACCCAGCACCACGTGCACGCACACGCAGCTAGAGAAAAGCACCTACCTTTTCACACACTGAAGCCTAAGCAAACGCGTGGCCACACACACGCACACATCCGCAAGCGCGCCTACTCCCATCTATTGAGGGAAAGACGGACGAGCAACGTCCTGACAGGCTTGAGGGGAAAAACGTCCGTTGACGGTTGGCGTACTGCACGCCCGCCTACGGGGCTGCAGGGGAATCCACATTTGGAAGGTACCTGAAGATGTGTGCCTGTTCTTGGAGCTCCGCTAGTAGGGTAGCAAAGACACTCGTAGGCAGTACTGAATGCTGCTCCGTGCTACTTCTCCTCCGCTGGCAAATGCTTCACAGTCGCCCGAGGAAAGACGTTTAACAATCGATCTCCAAGAGGAACGAAACACATGATGCCATAAGGCGAAAGAATAGCAGGGCATCTCTTCACAGGCTTGTCCCTGATCTATAGCTGAGGGCAAACACTTGTGTGCTTGTGGGAGAGCCTGTGTCTTTCCTGGAAGCGTTTGGGAGTTTTGCTCAGACGCGTGTTTCCTCAAGTTCAAGAATCAAGATCTAGGATACCTGCAGACAGGTGCCTGTTTGTGTGGAGACAGTCTGTTTGAAACTGTGTTCCTCAGCGCCCGCTCTTTCTCCCCGTCGCTCCACACGCCTGGGAGTCCCTTTCTTTCTCTCCACAAGCACGTGTGTTGACTTCGTCGCACATGTGCATCTGCACAAGCGTTGAGCTCAGCAGAGCGTGTCTCTTGACACTTGATGTGCGTTGGCTGTGTCTGCCTGCTCCAGTGAAGAGAGAAACGGGAAATCATCTTGGTAGAGGCAACAAAGCAAAAGCGAGGCAGGATTGACATCTGCTCAACAGAGACGGATTCCCTGCGCTGACACAGTTCACAGTTACACGAGAAGCAATCTGAGCGGTCCGTCGACCGGAGACGTGTTTCCCAAGAGGTCGTTTAGCGAGTGAACAGCAGTGTGCGCGACTTTCAGGAGTGTGCCTGGAAAGTGCCAGAATCACGAGGAGCATCTGTGCAAAAGCTGCTGCCTCTGTGACCGCATTGAGGCACGTTCGCGTGTCTCCGAGTATATAGACGGCTCTTTCGCGTTCACTCCGAGGGAAACGGTCCGCTATTGCTTCTGTGCGCACAGACGCGATTCCCTTGTCTCTTGCGAACACAGGGAACTCTGTGCATCCAAATCTACAGGCTAAGGACGCGTCTGCATATGTTTTGGTGAACAATCGAGTGTGCGTGTTCTGACAGCTGCCTCTATGCAGACGTCTCCACAGAGCCACTTCTGAATGCCCCGCAGCCCAGGACTGAATGGATACACTAACAAGTGCACCGGTGTGAGCAACCACATATGCAGAAGGACGTCTTTCATCTCACAGAAGCGCGAACGTCTTGGCGTTCAAGCACATGGCAGAAACAAGGTGTGAACAGATGAGCTGCTGCTATTTTCTCCGTTCGGCGTGCTTCGTTGTAGCTCTCTTGCCGGTCGCCGGCTTAGCGGCTTGCTTTGCGCGACTAGCTCTGGGGAGAGAAGGAGATAGCGCCGGAAACCTCGCCTTTTGCCTTCTTCGGCGCTGGAACCTGGTTGCTGCGCCTTCTCTTTGTCCATGTGCACACACACGATTCCTCAGCGAAAACCATGCAGAAACCTTTCCACGAGCACCCAGGGATGTGCACCCAGCACCACGTGCACGCACACGCAGCTAGAGAAAAGCACCTACCTTTTCACACACTGATGCCTAAGCAAACGCGTGGCCACACACACGCACACATCCGCAAGCGCGCCTACTCCCATCTATTGAGAGAAAGACGGACGAGCTCTTTGGTTGCTCTTCACAGGCTTGTCCCTGATCTATAGCTGAGGGCAAACACTTGTGTGCTTGTGGGAGAGCCTGTGTCTTTCCTGGAAGCGTTTGGGAGTTTTGCTCAGACGCGTGTTTCCTCAAGTTCAAGAATCAAGATCTAGGATACCTGCAGACAGGTGCCTGTTTGTGTGGAGACAGTCTGTTTGAAACTGTGTTCCTCAGCGCCCGCTCTTTCTCCCCGTCGCTCCACACGCCTGGGAGTCCCTTTCTTTCTCTCCACAAGCACGTGTGTTGACTTCGTCGCACATGTGCATCTGCACAAGCGTTGAGCTCAGCAGAGCGTGTCTCTTGACACTTGATGTGCGTTGGCTGTGTCTGCCTGCTCCAGTGAAGAGAGAAACGGGAAATCATCTTGGTAGAGGCAACAAAGCAAAAGCGAGGCAGGATTGACATCTGCTCAACAGAGACGGATTCCCTGCGCTGACACAGTTCACAGTTACACGAGAAGCAATCTGAGCGGTCCGTCGACCGGAGACGTGTTTCCCAAGAGGTCGTTTAGCGAGTGAACAGCAGTGTGCGCGACTTTCAGGAGTGTGCCTGGAAAGTGCCAGAATCACCAGGAGCATCTGTGCAAAAGCTGCTGCCTCTGTGACCGCATTGAGGCACGTTCGCGTGTCTGCGAGTATATAGACGGCTCTTTCGCGTTCACTCCGAGGGAAACGGTCCGCTATTGCTTCTGTGCGCACAGACGCGATTCCCTTGTCTCTTGCGAACACAGGGAACTCTGTGCATCCAAATCTACAGGCTAAGGACGCGTCTGCATATGTTTTGGTGAACAATCGAGTGTGCGTGTTCTGACAGCTGCCTCTATGCAGACGTCTCCACAGAGCCACTTCTGAATGCCCCGCAGCCCAGGACTGAATGGATACACTAACAAGTGCACCGGTGTGAGCAACCACATATGCAGAAGGACGTCTTTCATCTCACAGAAGCGCGAACGTCTTGGCGTTCAAGCACATGGCAGAAACAAGGTGTGAACAGATGAGCTGCTGCTATTTTCTCCGTTCGGCATGCTTCGTTGTAGCTCTCTTGCCGGTCGCCGGCTTAGCGGCTTGCTTTGCGCGACTAGCTCTGGGGAGAGAAGGAGATAGCGCCGGAAACCTCGCCTTTTGCCTTCTTCGGCGCTGGAACCTGGTTGCTGCGCCTTCTCTTTGTCCATGTGCACACACACGATTCCTCAGCGAAAACCATGCAGAAACCTTTCCACGAGCACCCAGGGATGTGCACCCAGCACCACGTGCACGCACACGCAGCTAGAGAAAAGCACCTACCTTTTCACACACTGATGCCTAAGCAAACGCGTGGCCACACACACGCACACATCCGCAAGCGCGCCTACTCCCATCTATTGAGGGAAAGACGGACGAGCTCTTTGGTTGCTCTTCACAGGCTTGTCCCTGATCTATAGCTGAGGGCAAACACTTGTGTGCTTGTGGGAGAGCCTGTGTCTTTCCTGGAAGCGTTTGGGAGTTTTGCTCAGACGCGTGTTTCCTCAAGTTCAAGAATCAAGATCTAGGATACCTGCAGACAGGTGCCTGTTTGTGTGGAGACAGTCTGTTTGAAACTGTGTTCCTCAGCGCCCGCTCTTTCTCCCCGTCGCTCCACACGCCTGGGAGTCCCTTTCTTTCTCTCCACAAGCACGTGTGTTGACTTCGTCGCACATGTGCATCTGCACAAGCGTTGAGCTCAGCAGAGCGTGTCTCTTGACACTTGATGTGCGTTGGCTGTGTCTGCCTGCTCCAGTGAAGAGAGAAACGGGAAATCATCTTGGTAGAGGCAACAAAGCAAAAGCGAGGCAGGATTGACATCTGCTCAACAGAGACGGATTCCCTGCGCTGACACAGTTCACAGTTACACGAGAAGCAATCTGAGCGGTCCGTCGACCGGAGACGTGTTTCCCAAGAGGTCGTTTAGCGAGTGAACAGCAGTGTGCGCGACTTTCAGGAGTGTGCCTGGAAAGTGCCAGAATCACCAGGAGCATCTGTGCAAAAGCTGCTGCCTCTGTGACCGCATTGAGGCACGTTCGCGTGTCTGCGAGTATATAGACGGCTCTTTCGCGTTCACTCCGAGGGAAACGGTCCGCTATTGCTTCTGTGCGCACAGACGCGATTCCCTTGTCTCTTGCGAACACAGGGAACTCTGTGCATCCAAATCTACAGGCTAAGGACGCGTCTGCATATGTTTTGGTGAACAATCGAGTGTGCGTGTTCTGACAGCTGCCTCTATGCAGACGTCTCCACAGAGCCACTTCTGAATGCCCCGCAGCCCAGGACTGAATGGATACACTAACAAGTGCACCGGTGTGAGCAACCACATATGCAGAAGGACGTCTTTCATCTCACAGAAGCGCGAACGTCTTGGCGTTCAAGCACATGGCAGAAACAAGGTGTGAACAGATGAGCTGCTGCTATTTTCTCCGTTCGGCATGCTTCGTTGTAGCTCTCTTGCCGGTCGCCGGCTTAGCGGCTTGCTTTGCGCGACTAGCTCTGGGGAGAGAAGGAGATAGCGCCGGAAACCTCGCCTTTTGCCTTCTTCGGCGCTGGAACCTGGTTGCTGCGCCTTCTCTTTGTCCATGTGCACACACACGATTCCTCAGCGAAAACCATGCAGAAACCTTTCCACGAGCACCCAGGGATGTGCACCCAGCACCACGTGCACGCACACGCAGCTAGAGAAAAGCACCTACCTTTTCACACACTGATGCCTAAGCAAACGCGTGGCCACACACACGCACACATCCGCAAGCGCGCCTACTCCCATCTATTGAGGGAAAGACGGACGAGCTCTTTGGTTGCTCTTCACAGGCTTGTCCCTGATCTATAGCTGAGGGCAAACACTTGTGTGCTTGTGGGAGAGCCTGTGTCTTTCCTGGAAGCGTTTGGGAGTTTTGCTCAGACGCGTGTTTCCTCAAGTTCAAGAATCAAGATCTAGGATACCTGCAGACAGGTGCCTGTTTGTGTGGAGACAGTCTGTTTGAAACTGTGTTCCTCAGCGCCCGCTCTTTCTCCCCGTCGCTCCACACGCCTGGGAGTCCCTTTCTTTCTCTCCACAAGCACGTGTGTTGACTTCGTCGCACATGTGCATCTGCACAAGCGTTGAGCTCAGCAGAGCGTGTCTCTTGACACTTGATGTGCGTTGGCTGTGTCTGCCTGCTCCAGTGAAGAGAGAAACGGGAAATCATCTTGGTAGAGGCAACAAAGCAAAAGCGAGGCAGGATTGACATCTGCTCAACAGAGACGGATTCCCTGCGCTGACACAGTTCACAGTTACACGAGAAGCAATCTGAGCGGTCCGTCGACCGGAGACGTGTTTCCCAAGAGGTCGTTTAGCGAGTGAACAGCAGTGTGCGCGACTTTCAGGAGTGTGCCTGGAAAGTGCCAGAATCACCAGGAGCATCTGTGCAAAAGCTGCTGCCTCTGTGACCGCATTGAGGCACGTTCGCGTGTCTGCGAGTATATAGACGGCTCTTTCGCGTTCACTCCGAGGGAAACGGTCCGCTATTGCTTCTGTGCGCACAGACGCGATTCCCTTGTCTCTTGCGAACACAGGGAACTCTGTGCATCCAAATCTACAGGCTAAGGACGCGTCTGCATATGTTTTGGTGAACAATCGAGTGTGCGTGTTCTGACAGCTGCCTCTATGCAGACGTCTCCACAGAGCCACTTCTGAATGCCCCGCAGCCCAGGACTGAATGGATACACTAACAAGTGCACCGGTGTGAGCAACCACATATGCAGAAGGACGTCTTTCATCTCACAGAAGCGCGAACGTCTTGGCGTTCAAGCACATGGCAGAAACAAGGTGTGAACAGATGAGCTGCTGCTATTTTCTCCGTTCGGCATGCTTCGTTGTAGCTCTCTTGCCGGTCGCCGGCTTAGCGGCTTGCTTTGCGCGACTAGCTCTGGGGAGAGAAGGAGATAGCGCCGGAAACCTCGCCTTTTGCCTTCTTCGGCGCTGGAACCTGGTTGCTGCGCCTTCTCTTTGTCCATGTGCACACACACGATTCCTCAGCGAAAACCATGCAGAAACCTTTCCACGAGCACCCAGGGATGTGCACCCAGCACCACGTGCACGCACACGCAGCTAGAGAAAAGCACCTACCTTTTCACACACTGATGCCTAAGCAGACGCGTGGCCACACACACGCACACATCCGCAAGCGCGCCTACTCCCATCTATTGAGGGAAAGACGGACGAGCTCTTTGGTTGCTCTTCACAGGCTTGTCCCTGATCTATAGCTGAGGGCAAACACTTGTGTGCTTGTGGGAGAGCCTGTGTCTTTCCTGGAAGCGTTTGGGAGTTTTGCTCAGACGCGTGTTTCCTCAAGTTCAAGAATCAAGATCTAGGATACCTGCAGACAGGTGCCTGTTTGTGTGGAGACAGTCTGTTTGAAACTGTGTTCCTCAGCGCCCGCTCTTTCTCCCCGTCGCTCCACACGCCTGGGAGTCCCTTTCTTTCTCTCCACAAGCACGTGTGTTGACTTCGTCGCACATGTGCATCTGCACAAGCGTTGAGCTCAGCAGAGCGTGTCTCTTGACACTTGATGTGCGTTGGCTGTGTCTGCCTGCTCCAGTGAAGAGAGAAACGGGAAATCATCTTGGTAGAGGCAACAAAGCAAAAGCGAGGCAGGATTGACATCTGCTCAACAGAGACGGATTCCCTGCGCTGACACAGTTCACAGTTACACGAGAAGCAATCTGAGCGGTCCGTCGACCGGAGACGTGTTTCCCAAGAGGTCGTTTAGCGAGTGAACAGCAGTGTGCGCGACTTTCAGGAGTGTGCCTGGAAAGTGCCAGAATCACGAGGAGCATCTGTGCAAAAGCTGCTGCCTCTGTGACCGCATTGAGGCACGTTCGCGTGTCTGCGAGTATATAGACGGCTCTTTCGCGTTCACTCCGAGGGAAACGGTCCGCTATTGCTTCTGTGCGCACAGACGCGATTCCCTTGTCTCTTGCGAACACAGGGAACTCTGTGCATCCAAATCTACAGGCTAAGGACGCGTCTGCATATGTTTTGGTGAACAATCGAGTGTGCGTGTTCTGACAGCTGCCTCTATGCAGACGTCTCCACAGAGCCACTTCTGAATGCCCCGCAGCCCAGGACTGAATGGATACACTAACAAGTGCACCGGTGTGAGCAACCACATATGCAGAAGGACGTCTTTCATCTCACAGAAGCGCGAACGTCTTGGCGTTCAAGCACATGGCAGAAACAAGGTGTGAACAGATGAGCTGCTGCTATTTTCTCCGTTCGGCATGCTTCGTTGTAGCTCTCTTGCCGGTCGCCGGCTTAGCGGCTTGCTTTGCGCGACTAGCTCTGGGGAGAGAAGGAGATAGCGCCGGAAACCTCGCCTTTTGCCTTCTTCGGCGCTGAAACCTGGTTGCTGCGCCTTCTCTTTGTCCATGTGCACACACACGATTCCTCAGCGAAAACCATGCAGAAACCTTTCCACGAGCACCCAGGGATGTGCACCCAGCACCACGTGCACGCACACGCAGCTAGAGAAAAGCACCTACCTTTTCACACACTGATGCCTAAGCAAACGCGTGGCCACACACACGCACACATCCGCAAGCGCGCCTACTCCCATCTATTGAGGGAAAGACGGACGAGCTCTTTGGTTGCTCTTCACAGGCTTGTCCCTGATCTATAGCTGAGGGCAAACACTTGTGTGCTTGTGGGAGAGCCTGTGTCTTTCCTGGAAGCGTTTGGGAGTTTTGCTCAGACGCGTGTTTCCTCAAGTTCAAGAATCAAGATCTAGGATACCTGCAGACAGGTGCCTGTTTGTGTGGAGACAGTCTGTTTGAAACTGTGTTCCTCAGCGCCCGCTCTTTCTCCCCGTCGCTCCACACGCCTGGGAGTCCCTTTCTTTCTCTCCACAAGCACGTGTGTTGACTTCGTCGCACATGTGCATCTGCACAAGCGTTGAGCTCAGCAGAGCGTGTCTCTTGACACTTGATGTGCGTTGGCTGTGTCTGCCTGCTCCAGTGAAGAGAGAAACGGGAAATCATCTTGGTAGAGGCAACAAAGCAAAAGCGAGGCAGGATTGACATCTGCTCAACAGAGACGGATTCCCTGCGCTGACACAGTTCACAGTTACACGAGAAGCAATCTGAGCGGTCCGTCGACCGGAGACGTGTTTCCCAAGAGGTCGTTTAGCGAGTGAACAGCAGTGTGCGCGACTTTCAGGAGTGTGCCTGGAAAGTGCCAGAATCACCAGGAGCATCTGTGCAAAAGCTGCTGCCTCTGTGACCGCATTGAGGCACGTTCGCGTGTCTGCGAGTATATAGACGGCTCTTTCGCGTTCACTCCGAGGGAAACGGTCCGCTATTGCTTCTGTGCGCACAGACGCGATTCCCTTGTCTCTTGCGAACACAGGGAACTCTGTGCATCCAAATCTACAGGCTAAGGACGCGTCTGCATATGTTTTGGTGAACAATCGAGTGTGCGTGTTCTGACAGCTGCCTCTATGCAGACGTCTCCACAGAGCCACTTCTGAATGCCCCGCAGCCCAGGACTGAATGGATACACTAACAAGTGCACCGGTGTGAGCAACCACATATGCAGAAGGACGTCTTTCATCTCACAGAAGCGCGAACGTCTTGGCGTTCAAGCACATGGCAGAAACAAGGTGTGAACAGATGAGCTGCTGCTATTTTCTCCGTTCGGCATGCTTCGTTGTAGCTCTCTTGCCGGTCGCCGGCTTAGCGGCTTGCTTTGCGCGACTAGCTCTGGGGAGAGAAGGAGATAGCGCCGGAAACCTCGCCTTTTGCCTTCTTCGGCGCTGGAACCTGGTTGCTGCGCCTTCTCTTTGTCCATGTGCACACACACGATTCCTCAGCGAAAACCATGCAGAAACCTTTCCACGAGCACCCAGGGATGTGCACCCAGCACCACGTGCACGCACACGCAGCTAGAGAAAAGCACCTACCTTTTCACACACTGATGCCTAAGCAGACGCGTGGCCACACACACGCACACATCCGCAAGCGCGCCTACTCCCATCTATTGAGGGAAAGACGGACGAGCTCTTTGGTTGCTCTTCACAGGCTTGTCCCTGATCTATAGCTGAGGGCAAACACTTGTGTGCTTGTGGGAGAGCCTGTGTCTTTCCTGGAAGCGTTTGGGAGTTTTGCTCAGACGCGTGTTTCCTCAAGTTCAAGAATCAAGATCTAGGATACCTGCAGACAGGTGCCTGTTTGTGTGGAGACAGTCTGTTTGAAACTGTGTTCCTCAGCGCCCGCTCTTTCTCCCCGTCGCTCCACACGCCTGGGAGTCCCTTTCTTTCTCTCCACAAGCACGTGTGTTGACTTCGTCGCACATGTGCATCTGCACAAGCGTTGAGCTCAGCAGAGCGTGTCTCTTGACACTTGATGTGCGTTGGCTGTGTCTGCCTGCTCCAGTGAAGAGAGAAACGGGAAATCATCTTGGTAGAGGCAACAAAGCAAAAGCGAGGCAGGATTGACATCTGCTCAACAGAGACGGATTCCCTGCGCTGACACAGTTCACAGTTACACGAGAAGCAATCTGAGCGGTCCGTCGACCGGAGACGTGTTTCCCAAGAGGTCGTTTAGCGAGTGAACAGCAGTGTGCGCGACTTTCAGGAGTGTGCCTGGAAAGTGCCAGAATCACGAGGAGCATCTGTGCAAAAGCTGCTGCCTCTGTGACCGCATTGAGGCACGTTCGCGTGTCTGCGAGTATATAGACGGCTCTTTCGCGTTCACTCCGAGGGAAACGGTCCGCTATTGCTTCTGTGCGCACAGACGCGATTCCCTTGTCTCTTGCGAACACAGGGAACTCTGTGCATCCAAATCTACAGGCTAAGGACGCGTCTGCATATGTTTTGGTGAACAATCGAGTGTGCGTGTTCTGACAGCTGCCTCTATGCAGACGTCTCCACAGAGCCACTTCTGAATGCCCCGCAGCCCAGGACTGAATGGATACACTAACAAGTGCACCGGTGTGAGCAACCACATATGCAGAAGGACGTCTTTCATCTCACAGAAGCGCGAACGTCTTGGCGTTCAAGCACATGGCAGAAACAAGGTGTGAACAGATGAGCTGCTGCTATTTTCTCCGTTCGGCATGCTTCGTTGTAGCTCTCTTGCCGGTCGCCGGCTTAGCGGCTTGCTTTGCGCGACTAGCTCTGGGGAGAGAAGGAGATAGCGCCGGAAACCTCGCCTTTTGCCTTCTTCGGCGCTGGAACCTGGTTGCTGCGCCTTCTCTTTGTCCATGTGCACACACACGATTCCTCAGCGAAAACCATGCAGAAACCTTTCCACGAGCACCCAGGGATGTGCACCCAGCACCACGTGCACGCACACGCAGCTAGAGAAAAGCACCTACCTTTTCACACACTGATGCCTAAGCAAACGCGTGGCCACACACACGCACACATCCGCAAGCGCGCCTACTCCCATCTATTGAGAGAAAGACGGACGAGCTCTTTGGTTGCTCTTCACAGGCTTGTCCCTGATCTATAGCTGAGGGCAAACACTTGTGTGCTTGTGGGAGAGCCTGTGTCTTTCCTGGAAGCGTTTGGGAGTTTTGCTCAGACGCGTGTTTCCTCAAGTTCAAGAATCAAGATCTAGGATACCTGCAGACAGGTGCCTGTTTGTGTGGAGACAGTCTGTTTGAAACTGTGTTCCTCAGCGCCCGCTCTTTCTCCCCGTCGCTCCACACGCCTGGGAGTCCCTTTCTTTCTCTCCACAAGCACGTGTGTTGACTTCGTCGCACATGTGCATCTGCACAAGCGTTGAGCTCAGCAGAGCGTGTCTCTTGACACTTGATGTGCGTTGGCTGTGTCTGCCTGCTCCAGTGAAGAGAGAAACGGGAAATCATCTTGGTAGAGGCAACAAAGCAAAAGCGAGGCAGGATTGACATCTGCTCAACAGAGACGGATTCCCTGCGCTGACACAGTTCACAGTTACACGAGAAGCAATCTGAGCGGTCCGTCGACCGGAGACGTGTTTCCCAAGAGGTCGTTTAGCGAGTGAACAGCAGTGTGCGCGACTTTCAGGAGTGTGCCTGGAAAGTGCCAGAATCACGAGGAGCATCTGTGCAAAAGCTGCTGCCTCTGTGACCGCATTGAGGCACGTTCGCGTGTCTGCGAGTATATAGACGGCTCTTTCGCGTTCACTCCGAGGGAAACGGTCCGCTATTGCTTCTGTGCGCACAGACGCGATTCCCTTGTCTCTTGCGAACACAGGGAACTCTGTGCATCCAAATCTACAGGCTAAGGACGCGTCTGCATATGTTTTGGTGAACAATCGAGTGTGCGTGTTCTGACAGCTGCCTCTATGCAGACGTCTCCACAGAGCCACTTCTGAATGCCCCGCAGCCCAGGACTGAATGGATACACTAACAAGTGCACCGGTGTGAGCAACCACATATGCAGAAGGACGTCTTTCATCTCACAGAAGCGCGAACGTCTTGGCGTTCAAGCACATGGCAGAAACAAGGTGTGAACAGATGAGCTGCTGCTATTTTCTCCGTTCGGCATGCTTCGTTGTAGCTCTCTTGCCGGTCGCCGGCTTAGCGGCTTGCTTTGCGCGACTAGCTCTGGGGAGAGAAGGAGATAGCGCCGGAAACCTCGCCTTTTGCCTTCTTCGGCGCTGGAACCTGGTTGCTGCGCCTTCTCTTTGTCCATGTGCACACACACGATTCCTCAGCGAAAACCATGCAGAAACCTTTCCACGAGCACCCAGGGATGTGCACCCAGCACCACGTGCACGCACACGCAGCTAGAGAAAAGCACCTACCTTTTCACACACTGATGCCTAAGCAAACGCGTGGCCACACACACGCACACATCCGCAAGCGCGCCTACTCCCATCTATTGAGAGAAAGACGGACGAGCTCTTTGGTTGCTCTTCACAGGCTTGTCCCTGATCTATAGCTGAGGGCAAACACTTGTGTGCTTGTGGGAGAGCCTGTGTCTTTCCTGGAAGCGTTTGGGAGTTTTGCTCAGACGCGTGTTTCCTCAAGTTCAAGAATCAAGATCTAGGATACCTGCAGACAGGTGCCTGTTTGTGTGGAGACAGTCTGTTTGAAACTGTGTTCCTCAGCGCCCGCTCTTTCTCCCCGTCGCTCCACACGCCTGGGAGTCCCTTTCTTTCTCTCCACAAGCACGTGTGTTGACTTCGTCGCACATGTGCATCTGCACAAGCGTTGAGCTCAGCAGAGCGTGTCTCTTGACACTTGATGTGCGTTGGCTGTGTCTGCCTGCTCCAGTGAAGAGAGAAACGGGAAATCATCTTGGTAGAGGCAACAAAGCAAAAGCGAGGCAGGATTGACATCTGCTCAACAGAGACGGATTCCCTGCGCTGACACAGTTCACAGTTACACGAGAAGCAATCTGAGCGGTCCGTCGACCGGAGACGTGTTTCCCAAGAGGTCGTTTAGCGAGTGAACAGCAGTGTGCGCGACTTTCAGGAGTGTGCCTGGAAAGTGCCAGAATCACCAGGAGCATCTGTGCAAAAGCTGCTGCCTCTGTGACCGCATTGAGGCACGTTCGCGTGTCTGCGAGTATATAGACGGCTCTTTCGCGTTCACTCCGAGGGAAACGGTCCGCTATTGCTTCTGTGCGCACAGACGCGATTCCCTTGTCTCTTGCGAACACAGGGAACTCTGTGCATCCAAATCTACAGGCTAAGGACGCGTCTGCATATGTTTTGGTGAACAATCGAGTGTGCGTGTTCTGACAGCTGCCTCTATGCAGACGTCTCCACAGAGCCACTTCTGAATGCCCCGCAGCCCAGGACTGAATGGATACACTAACAAGTGCACCGGTGTGAGCAACCACATATGCAGAAGGACGTCTTTCATCTCACAGAAGCGCGAACGTCTTGGCGTTCAAGCACATGGCAGAAACAAGGTGTGAACAGATGAGCTGCTGCTATTTTCTCCGTTCGGCATGCTTCGTTGTAGCTCTCTTGCCGGTCGCCGGCTTAGCGGCTTGCTTTGCGCGACTAGCTCTGGGGAGAGAAGGAGATAGCGCCGGAAACCTCGCCTTTTGCCTTCTTCGGCGCTGGAACCTGGTTGCTGCGCCTTCTCTTTGTCCATGTGCACACACACGATTCCTCAGCGAAAACCATGCAGAAACCTTTCCACGAGCACCCAGGGATGTGCACCCAGCACCACGTGCACGCACACGCAGCTAGAGAAAAGCACCTACCTTTTCACACACTGATGCCTAAGCAGACGCGTGGCCACACACACGCACACATCCGCAAGCGCGCCTACTCCCATCTATTGAGGGAAAGACGGACGAGCTCTTTGGTTGCTCTTCACAGGCTTGTCCCTGATCTATAGCTGAGGGCAAACACTTGTGTGCTTGTGGGAGAGCCTGTGTCTTTCCTGGAAGCGTTTGGGAGTTTTGCTCAGACGCGTGTTTCCTCAAGTTCAAGAATCAAGATCTAGGATACCTGCAGACAGGTGCCTGTTTGTGTGGAGACAGTCTGTTTGAAACTGTGTTCCTCAGCGCCCGCTCTTTCTCCCCGTCGCTCCACACGCCTGGGAGTCCCTTTCTTTCTCTCCACAAGCACGTGTGTTGACTTCGTCGCACATGTGCATCTGCACAAGCGTTGAGCTCAGCAGAGCGTGTCTCTTGACACTTGATGTGCGTTGGCTGTGTCTGCCTGCTCCAGTGAAGAGAGAAACGGGAAATCATCTTGGTAGAGGCAACAAAGCAAAAGCGAGGCAGGATTGACATCTGCTCAACAGAGACGGATTCCCTGCGCTGACACAGTTCACAGTTACACGAGAAGCAATCTGAGCGGTCCGTCGACCGGAGACGTGTTTCCCAAGAGGTCGTTTAGCGAGTGAACAGCAGTGTGCGCGACTTTCAGGAGTGTGCCTGGAAAGTGCCAGAATCACGAGGAGCATCTGTGCAAAAGCTGCTGCCTCTGTGACCGCATTGAGGCACGTTCGCGTGTCTGCGAGTATATAGACGGCTCTTTCGCGTTCACTCCGAGGGAAACGGTCCGCTATTGCTTCTGTGCGCACAGACGCGATTCCCTTGTCTCTTGCGAACACAGGGAACTCTGTGCATCCAAATCTACAGGCTAAGGACGCGTCTGCATATGTTTTGGTGAACAATCGAGTGTGCGTGTTCTGACAGCTGCCTCTATGCAGACGTCTCCACAGAGCCACTTCTGAATGCCCCGCAGCCCAGGACTGAATGGATACACTAACAAGTGCACCGGTGTGAGCAACCACATATGCAGAAGGACGTCTTTCATCTCACAGAAGCGCGAACGTCTTGGCGTTCAAGCACATGGCAGAAACAAGGTGTGAACAGATGAGCTGCTGCTATTTTCTCCGTTCGGCATGCTTCGTTGTAGCTCTCTTGCCGGTCGCCGGCTTAGCGGCTTGCTTTGCGCGACTAGCTCTGGGGAGAGAAGGAGATAGCGCCGGAAACCTCGCCTTTTGCCTTCTTCGGCGCTGGAACCTGGTTGCTGCGCCTTCTCTTTGTCCATGTGCACACACACGATTCCTCAGCGAAAACCATGCAGAAACCTTTCCACGAGCACCCAGGGATGTGCACCCAGCACCACGTGCACGCACACGCAGCTAGAGAAAAGCACCTACCTTTTCACACACTGATGCCTAAGCAAACGCGTGGCCACACACACGCACACATCCGCAAGCGCGCCTACTCCCATCTATTGAGAGAAAGACGGACGAGCTCTTTGGTTGCTCTTCACAGGCTTGTCCCTGATCTATAGCTGAGGGCAAACACTTGTGTGCTTGTGGGAGAGCCTGTGTCTTTCCTGGAAGCGTTTGGGAGTTTTGCTCAGACGCGTGTTTCCTCAAGTTCAAGAATCAAGATCTAGGATACCTGCAGACAGGTGCCTGTTTGTGTGGAGACAGTCTGTTTGAAACTGTGTTCCTCAGCGCCCGCTCTTTCTCCCCGTCGCTCCACACGCCTGGGAGTCCCTTTCTTTCTCTCCACAAGCACGTGTGTTGACTTCGTCGCACATGTGCATCTGCACAAGCGTTGAGCTCAGCAGAGCGTGTCTCTTGACACTTGATGTGCGTTGGCTGTGTCTGCCTGCTCCAGTGAAGAGAGAAACGGGAAATCATCTTGGTAGAGGCAACAAAGCAAAAGCGAGGCAGGATTGACATCTGCTCAACAGAGACGGATTCCCTGCGCTGACACAGTTCACAGTTACACGAGAAGCAATCTGAGCGGTCCGTCGACCGGAGACGTGTTTCCCAAGAGGTCGTTTAGCGAGTGAACAGCAGTGTGCGCGACTTTCAGGAGTGTGCCTGGAAAGTGCCAGAATCACCAGGAGCATCTGTGCAAAAGCTGCTGCCTCTGTGACCGCATTGAGGCACGTTCGCGTGTCTGCGAGTATATAGACGGCTCTTTCGCGTTCACTCCGAGGGAAACGGTCCGCTATTGCTTCTGTGCGCACAGACGCGATTCCCTTGTCTCTTGCGAACACAGGGAACTCTGTGCATCCAAATCTACAGGCTAAGGACGCGTCTGCATATGTTTTGGTGAACAATCGAGTGTGCGTGTTCTGACAGCTGCCTCTATGCAGACGTCTCCACAGAGCCACTTCTGAATGCCCCGCAGCCCAGGACTGAATGGATACACTAACAAGTGCACCGGTGTGAGCAACCACATATGCAGAAGGACGTCTTTCATCTCACAGAAGCGCGAACGTCTTGGCGTTCAAGCACATGGCAGAAACAAGGTGTGAACAGATGAGCTGCTGCTATTTTCTCCGTTCGGCATGCTTCGTTGTAGCTCTCTTGCCGGTCGCCGGCTTAGCGGCTTGCTTTGCGCGACTAGCTCTGGGGAGAGAAGGAGATAGCGCCGGAAACCTCGCCTTTTGCCTTCTTCGGCGCTGGAACCTGGTTGCTGCGCCTTCTCTTTGTCCATGTGCACACACACGATTCCTCAGCGAAAACCATGCAGAAACCTTTCCACGAGCACCCAGGGATGTGCACCCAGCACCACGTGCACGCACACGCAGCTAGAGAAAAGCACCTACCTTTTCACACACTGATGCCTAAGCAGACGCGTGGCCACACACACGCACACATCCGCAAGCGCGCCTACTCCCATCTATTGAGGGAAAGACGGACGAGCTCTTTGGTTGCTCTTCACAGGCTTGTCCCTGATCTATAGCTGAGGGCAAACACTTGTGTGCTTGTGGGAGAGCCTGTGTCTTTCCTGGAAGCGTTTGGGAGTTTTGCTCAGACGCGTGTTTCCTCAAGTTCAAGAATCAAGATCTAGGATACCTGCAGACAGGTGCCTGTTTGTGTGGAGACAGTCTGTTTGAAACTGTGTTCCTCAGCGCCCGCTCTTTCTCCCCGTCGCTCCACACGCCTGGGAGTCCCTTTCTTTCTCTCCACAAGCACGTGTGTTGACTTCGTCGCACATGTGCATCTGCACAAGCGTTGAGCTCAGCAGAGCGTGTCTCTTGACACTTGATGTGCGTTGGCTGTGTCTGCCTGCTCCAGTGAAGAGAGAAACGGGAAATCATCTTGGTAGAGGCAACAAAGCAAAAGCGAGGCAGGATTGACATCTGCTCAACAGAGACGGATTCCCTGCGCTGACACAGTTCACAGTTACACGAGAAGCAATCTGAGCGGTCTGTCGACCGGAGACGTGTTTCCCAAGAGGTCGTTTAGCGAGTGAACAGCAGTGTGCGCGACTTTCAGGAGTGTGCCTGGAAAGTGCCAGAATCACCAGGAGCATCTGTGCAAAAGCTGCTGCCTCTGTGACCGCATTGAGGCACGTTCGCGTGTCTGCGAGTATATAGACGGCTCTTTCGCGTTCACTCCGAGGGAAACGGTCCGCTATTGCTTCTGTGCGCACAGACGCGATTCCCTTGTCTCTTGCGAACACAGGGAACTCTGTGCATCCAAATCTACAGGCTAAGGACGCGTCTGCATATGTTTTGGTGAACAATCGAGTGTGCGTGTTCTGACAGCTGCCTCTATGCAGACGTCTCCACAGAGCCACTTCTGAATGCCCCGCAGCCCAGGACTGAATGGATACACTAACAAGTGCACCGGTGTGAGCAAGCACATATGCAGAAGGACGTCTTTCATCTCACAGAAGCGCGAACGTCTTGGCGTTCAAGCACATGGCAGAAACAAGGTGTGAACAGATGAGCTGCTGCTATTTTCTCCGTTCGGCATGCTTCGTTGTAGCTCTCTTGCCGGTCGCCGGCTTAGCGGCTTGCTTTGCGCGACTAGCTCTGGGGAGAGAAGGAGATAGCGCCGGAAACCTCGCCTTTTGCCTTCTTCGGCGCTGGAACCTGGTTGCTGCGCCTTCTCTTTGTCCATGTGCACACACACGATTCCTCAGCGAAAACCATGCAGAAACCTTTCCACGAGCACCCAGGGATGTGCACCCAGCACCACGTGCACGCACACGCAGCTAGAGAAAAGCACCTACCTTTTCACACACTGAAGCCTAAGCAAACGCGTGGCCACACACACGCACACATCCGCAAGCGCGCCTACTCCCATCTATTGAGGGAAAGACGGACGAGCAACGTCCTGACAGGCTTGAGGGGAAAAACGTCCGTTGACGGTTGGCGTACTGCACGCCCGCCTACGGGGCTGCAGGGGAATCCACATTTGGAAGGTACCTGAAGATGTGTGCCTGTTCTTGGAGCTCCGCTAGTAGGGTAGCAAAGACACTCGTAGGCAGTACTGAATGCTGCTCCGTGCTACTTCTCCTCCGCTGGCAAATGCTTCACAGTCGCCCGAGGAAAGACGTTTAACAATCGATCTCCAAGAGGAACGAAACACATGATGCCATAAGGCGAAAGAATAGCAGGGCATCTCTTCACAGGCTTGTCCCTGATCTATAGCTGAGGGCAAACACTTGTGTGCTTGTGGGAGAGCCTGTGTCTTTCCTGGAAGCGTTTGGGAGTTTTGCTCAGACGCGTGTTTCCTCAAGTTCAAGAATCAAGATCTAGGATACCTGCAGACAGGTGCCTGTTTGTGTGGAGACAGTCTGTTTGAAACTGTGTTCCTCAGCGCCCGCTCTTTCTCCCCGTCGCTCCACACGCCTGGGAGTCCCTTTCTTTCTCTCCACAAGCACGTGTGTTGACTTCGTCGCACATGTGCATCTGCACAAGCGTTGAGCTCAGCAGAGCGTGTCTCTTGACACTTGATGTGCGTTGGCTGTGTCTGCCTGCTCCAGTGAAGAGAGAAACGGGAAATCATCTTGGTAGAGGCAACAAAGCAAAAGCGAGGCAGGATTGACATCTGCTCAACAGAGACGGATTCCCTGCGCTGACACAGTTCACAGTTACACGAGAAGCAATCTGAGCGGTCCGTCGACCGGAGACGTGTTTCCCAAGAGGTCGTTTAGCGAGTGAACAGCAGTGTGCGCGACTTTCAGGAGTGTGCCTGGAAAGTGCCAGAATCACGAGGAGCATCTGTGCAAAAGCTGCTGCCTCTGTGACCGCATTGAGGCACGTTCGCGTGTCTCCGAGTATATAGACGGCTCTTTCGCGTTCACTCCGAGGGAAACGGTCCGCTATTGCTTCTGTGCGCACAGACGCGATTCCCTTGTCTCTTGCGAACACAGGGAACTCTGTGCATCCAAATCTACAGGCTAAGGACGCGTCTGCATATGTTTTGGTGAACAATCGAGTGTGCGTGTTCTGACAGCTGCCTCTATGCAGACGTCTCCACAGAGCCACTTCTGAATGCCCCGCAGCCCAGGACTGAATGGATACACTAACAAGTGCACCGGTGTGAGCAACCACATATGCAGAAGGACGTCTTTCATCTCACAGAAGCGCGAACGTCTTGGCGTTCAAGCACATGGCAGAAACAAGGTGTGAACAGATGAGCTGCTGCTATTTTCTCCGTTCGGCATGCTTCGTTGTAGCTCTCTTGCCGGTCGCCGGCTTAGCGGCTTGCTTTGCGCGACTAGCTCTGGGGAGAGAAGGAGATAGCGCCGGAAACCTCGCCTTTTGCCTTCTTCGGCGCTGGAACCTGGTTGCTGCGCCTTCTCTTTGTCCATGTGCACACACACGATTCCTCAGCGAAAACCATGCAGAAACCTTTCCACGAGCACCCAGGGATGTGCACCCAGCACCACGTGCACGCACACGCAGCTAGAGAAAAGCACCTACCTTTTCACACACTGATGCCTAAGCAAACGCGTGGCCACACACACGCACACATCCGCAAGCGCGCCTACTCCCATCTATTGAGAGAAAGACGGACGAGCTCTTTGGTTGCTCTTCACAGGCTTGTCCCTGATCTATAGCTGAGGGCAAACACTTGTGTGCTTGTGGGAGAGCCTGTGTCTTTCCTGGAAGCGTTTGGGAGTTTTGCTCAGACGCGTGTTTCCTCAAGTTCAAGAATCAAGATCTAGGATACCTGCAGACAGGTGCCTGTTTGTGTGGAGACAGTCTGTTTGAAACTGTGTTCCTCAGCGCCCGCTCTTTCTCCCCGTCGCTCCACACGCCTGGGAGTCCCTTTCTTTCTCTCCACAAGCACGTGTGTTGACTTCGTCGCACATGTGCATCTGCACAAGCGTTGAGCTCAGCAGAGCGTGTCTCTTGACACTTGATGTGCGTTGGCTGTGTCTGCCTGCTCCAGTGAAGAGAGAAACGGGAAATCATCTTGGTAGAGGCAACAAAGCAAAAGCGAGGCAGGATTGACATCTGCTCAACAGAGACGGATTCCCTGCGCTGACACAGTTCACAGTTACACGAGAAGCAATCTGAGCGGTCCGTCGACCGGAGACGTGTTTCCCAAGAGGTCGTTTAGCGAGTGAACAGCAGTGTGCGCGACTTTCAGGAGTGTGCCTGGAAAGTGCCAGAATCACCAGGAGCATCTGTGCAAAAGCTGCTGCCTCTGTGACCGCATTGAGGCACGTTCGCGTGTCTGCGAGTATATAGACGGCTCTTTCGCGTTCACTCCGAGGGAAACGGTCCGCTATTGCTTCTGTGCGCACAGACGCGATTCCCTTGTCTCTTGCGAACACAGGGAACTCTGTGCATCCAAATCTACAGGCTAAGGACGCGTCTGCATATGTTTTGGTGAACAATCGAGTGTGCGTGTTCTGACAGCTGCCTCTATGCAGACGTCTCCACAGAGCCACTTCTGAATGCCCCGCAGCCCAGGACTGAATGGATACACTAACAAGTGCACCGGTGTGAGCAACCACATATGCAGAAGGACGTCTTTCATCTCACAGAAGCGCGAACGTCTTGGCGTTCAAGCACATGGCAGAAACAAGGTGTGAACAGATGAGCTGCTGCTATTTTCTCCGTTCGGCATGCTTCGTTGTAGCTCTCTTGCCAGTCGCCGGCTTAGCGGCTTGCTTTGCGCGACTAGCTCTGGGGAGAGAAGGAGATAGCGCCGGAAACCTCGCCTTTTGCCTTCTTCGGCGCTGGAACCTGGTTGCTGCGCCTTCTCTTTGTCCATGTGCACACACACGATTCCTCAGCGAAAACCATGCAGAAACCTTTCCA
>NC_092556.1:2108744-2114529 GCF_037038585.1 Patagioenas fasciata
TCTAACCCTAACCCTAACCCTAACCCTAACCCTAACCCTAACCCTAACCCTACCCTAACCCTAACCCTAACCCTAACCCTAACCCTAACCCTAACCCTAACCCTAACCCTAACCCTAACCCTAACCCTAACCCTAACCCTAACCCTAACCCTAACCCTAACCCTAACCCTAACCCTAACCCTAACCCTAACCCTAACCCTAACCCTAACCCTAACCCTAACCCTAACCCCTAACCCTAACCCTAACCCTAACCCTAACCCTAACCCTAACCTAACCCTAACCCTAACCCTAACCCTAACCCTAAACCCTAACCCTAACCCTAACCCTAACCCTAACCCTAACCCTAACCCTAACCCTAACCCTAACCTAACCCTAACCCTAACCCTAACCCTAACCCTAACCCTAACCCTAACCCTAACCCTAACCCTAACCCTAACCCTAACCCTAACCTAACCCTAACCCTAACCCTAACCCTAACCCTAACCCTAACCCTAACCCTAACCCTAACCCTAACCCTAACCCTAACCCTAACCCTAACCCTAACCCTAACCCTAACCCTAACCCTAACCCTAACCCTAACCCTAACCCTAACCTAACCCTAACCCTAACCCTAACCCTAACCTAACCCTAACCCTAACCCTAACCCTAACCCTAACCCTAACCCTAACCCTAACCCTAACCCTAACCTAACCCTAACCCTAACCCTAACCCTAACCCTAACCCTAACCCTAACCCTAACCCTAACCCTAACCCTAACCCTAACCCTAACCCTAACCCTAACCCTAACCCTAACCCTAACCCTACCCTAACCCTAACCCTAACCCTAACCCTAACCTAACCTAACCCTAACCCTAACCCTAACCCTAACCCTAACCCTAACCCTAACCCTAACCCTAACCCTAACCCTAACCCTAACCCTAACCCTAACCCTAACCCTAACCCTAACCCTAACCCTAACCCTAACCCTAACCCTAACCCTAACCCTAACCCTAACCCTAACCCTAACCCTAACCCTAACCCTAACCCTAACCCTAACCCTAACCCTAACCCTAACCCTAACCCTAACCCTAACCCTAACCCTAACCCTAACCCTAACCCTAACCCTAACCCTAACCCTAACCCTAACCCTAACCCTAACCCTAACCCTAACCCTAACCCTAACCCTAACCCTAACCCTAACCTAACCCTAACCCTAACCCTAACCTAACCCTAACCCTAACCCTAACCCTAACCCTAACCCTAACCCTAACCCTAACCCTAACCCTAACCCTAACCCTAACCCTAACCCTAACCCTAACCCTAACCCTAACCCTAACCCTAACCCTAACCCTAACCCTAACCCTAACCCTAACCCTAACCCTAACCCTAACCCTAACCTAACCCTAACCCTAACCCTAACCTAACCCTAACCCTAACCCTAACCCTAACCCTAACCCTAACCCTAACCCTAACCCTAACCCTAACCCTAACCCTAACCTAACCCTAACCCTAACCCTAACCCTAACCCTAACCCTAACCCTAACCCTAACCTAACCCTAACCCTAACCCTACCCTAACCCTAACCCTAACCCTAACCCTAACCCTAACCTAACCCTAACCCTAACCCTAACCCTAACCCTAACCCTAACCCTAACCCTAACCCTAACCCTAACCCTAACCCTAACCCTAACCCTAACCCTAACCCTAACCCTAACCCTAACCCTAACCCTAACCCTAACCCTAACCCTAACCCTAACCCTAACCCTAACCCTAACCCTAACCCTAACCCTAACCCTAACCCTAACCCTAACCCTAACCCTAACCCTAACCCTAACCCTAACCCTAACCCTAACCCTAACCCTAACCCTAACCCTAACCCTAACCCTAACCCTAACCCTAACCCTAACCCTAACCCTAACCCTAACCCTAACCCTAACCCTAACCCTAACCCTAACCTAACCCTAACCCTAACCCTAACCCTAACCCTAACCCTAACCCTAACCCTAACCCTAACCCTAACCCTAACCCTAACCCTAACCCTAACCCTAACCCTAACCCTAACCCTAACCCTAACCCTAACCCTAACCCTAACCCTAACCCTAACCCTAACCCTAACCCTAACCCTAACCCTAACCCTAACCCTAACCCTAACCCTAACCCTAACCCTAACCCTAACCCTAACCCTAACCCTAACCCTAACCCTAACCCTAACCCTAACCCTAACCCTAACCCTAACCCTAACCCTAACCCTAACCCTAACCCTAACCCTAACCCTAACCCTAACCCTAACCCTAACCCTACCCTAACCCTAACCCTAACCCTAACCCTAACCCTAACCCTAACCCTAACCCTAACCCTAACCCTAACCCTAACCCTAACCCTAACCCTAACCCTAACCCCTAACCTAACCCTAACCCTAACCCTAACCCTAACCCTAACCCTAACCCTAACCCTAACCCTAACCCTAACCCTAACCCTACCCTAACCCTAACCCTAACCCTAACCCTAACCCTAACCTAACCCTAACCCTAACCCTAACCCTAACCCTAACCCTAACCCTAACCCTAACCCTAACCCTAACCCTAACCCTAACCCTAACCCTAACCCTAACCCTAACCCTAACCCTAACCCTAACCCTAACCCTAACCTAACCCTAACCCTAACCCTAACCCTAACCCTAACCCTAACCCTAACCCTAACCCTAACCCTAACCCTAACCCTAACCCTAACCCTAACCCTAACCCTAACCCTAACCCTAACCCTAACCCTAACCCTAACCCTAACCCTAACCTAACCCTAACCCTAACCCTAACCCTAACCCTAACCCTAACCCTAACCCTAACCCTAACCCTAACCCTAACCCTAACCCTAACCTAACCCTAACCCTAACCCTAACCCTAACCTAACCCTAACCCTAACCCTAACCCTAACCCTAACCCTAACCCTAACCCTAACCCTACCCTAACCCTAACCCTAACCCTAACCCTAACCCTAACCCTAACCCTAACCCTAACCCTAACCCTAACCTAACCCTAACCCTAACCCTAACCCTAACCCTAACCCTAACCCTAACCCTAACCCTAACCCTAACCCTAACCCTAACCCTAACCCTAACCCTAACCCTAACCCTAACCCTAACCTAACCCTAACCCTAACCCTAACCCTAACCCTAACCCTAACCCTAACCCTAACCCTACCCTAACCCTAACCCTAACCCTAACCCTAACCCTAACCCTAACCCTAACCCTAACCCTAACCCTAACCCTAACCCTCCCTAACCCTAACCCTAACCCTAACCCTAACCCTAACCCTAACCCTAACCCTAACCTAACCCTAACCCTAACCCTAACCCTAACCCTAACCCTAACCTAACCCTAACCCTAACCCTAACCCTAACCCTAACCCTAACCCTAACCCTAACCCTAACCCTAACCCTAACCCTAACCCTAACCCTAACCCTAACCCTAACCCTAACCCTAACCCTAACCCTAACCCTAACCCTAACCCTAACCCTAACCCTAACCCTAACCCTAACCCTAACCCTAACCCTAACCCTAACCCTAACCCTAACCCTAACCCTAACCCTAACCCTAACCCTAACCCTAACCCTAACCCTAACCCTAACCCTAACCCTAACCCTAACCCTAACCCTAACCCTAACCCTAACCCTAACCCTAACCCTAACCCTAACCCTAACCCTAACCCTAACCCTAACCCTAACCCTAACCCTAACCCTAACCCTAACCCTAACCCTAACCCTAACCCTAACCCTAACCCTAACCCTAACCCTAACCCTAACCCTAACCCTAACCCTAACCCTAACCCTAACCCTAACCCTAACCCTAACCCTAACCCTAACCCTAACCCTAACCCTAACCCTAACCCTAACCCTAACCCTAACCCTAACCCTAACCCTAACCCTAACCCTAACCCTAACCCTAACCCTAACCCTAACCCTAACCCTAACCCTAACCCTAACCCTAACCCTAACCCTAACCCTAACCCTAACCCTAACCCTAACCCTAACCCTAACCCTAACCCTAACCCTAACCCTAACCCTAACCCTAACCCTAACCCTAACCCTAACCCTAACCCTAACCCTAACCCTAACCCTAACCCTAACCCTAACCCTAACCCTAACCCTAACCCTAACCCTAACCCTAACCCTAACCCTAACCCTAACCCTAACCCTAACCCTAACCCTAACCCTAACCCTAACCCTAACCCTAACCCTAACCCTAACCCTAACCCTAACCCTAACCCTAACCCTAACCCTAACCCTAACCCTAACCCTAACCCTAACCCTAACCCTAACCCTAACCCTAACCCTAACCCTAACCCTAACCCTAACCCTAACCCTAACCCTAACCCTAACCCTAACCCTAACCCTAACCCTAACCCTAACCCTAACCCTAACCCTAACCCTAACCCTAACCCTAACCCTAACCCTAACCCTAACCCTAACCCTAACCCTAACCCTAACCCTAACCCTAACCCTAACCCTAACCCTAACCCTAACCCTAACCCTAACCCTAACCCTAACCCTAACCCTAACCCTAACCCTAACCCTAACCCTAACCCTAACCCTAACCCTAACCCTAACCCTAACCCTAACCCTAACCCTAACCCTAACCCTAACCCTAACCCTAACCCTAACCCTAACCCTAACCCTAACCCTAACCCTAACCCTAACCCTAACCCTAACCCTAACCCTAACCCTAACCCTAACCCTAACCCTAACCCTAACCCTAACCCTAACCCTAACCCTAACCCTAACCCTAACCCTAACCCTAACCCTAACCCTAACCCTAACCCTAACCCTAACCCTAACCCTAACCCTAACCCTAACCCTAACCCTAACCCTAACCCTAACCCTAACCCTAACCCTAACCCTAACCCTAACCCTAACCCTAACCCTAACCCTAACCCTAACCCTAACCCTAACCCTAACCCTAACCCTAACCCTAACCCTAACCCTAACCCTAACCCTAACCCTAACCCTAACCCTAACCCTAACCCTAACCCTAACCCTAACCCTAACCCTAACCCTAACCCTAACCCTAACCCTAACCCTAACCCTAACCCTAACCCTAACCCTAACCCTAACCCTAACCCTAACCCTAACCCTAACCCTAACCCTAACCCTAACCCTAACCCTAACCCTAACCCTAACCCTAACCCTAACCCTAACCCTAACCCTAACCCTAACCCTAACCCTAACCCTAACCCTAACCCTAACCCTAACCCTAACCCTAACCCTAACCCTAACCCTAACCCTAACCCTAACCCTAACCCTAACCCTAACCCTAACCCTAACCCTAACCCTAACCCTAACCCTAACCCTAACCCTAACCCTAACCCTAACCCTAACCCTAACCCTAACCCTAACCCTAACCCTAACCCTAACCCTAACCCTAACCCTAACCCTAACCCTAACCCTAACCCTAACCCTAACCCTAACCCTAACCCTAACCCTAACCCTAACCCTAACCCTAACCCTAACCCTAACCCTAACCCTAACCCTAACCCTAACCCTAACCCTAACCCTAACCCTAACCCTAACCCTAACCCTAACCCTAACCCTAACCCTAACCCTAACCCTAACCCTAACCCTAACCCTAACCCTAACCCTAACCCTAACCCTAACCCTAACCCTAACCCTAACCCTAACCCTAACCCTAACCCTAACCCTAACCCTAACCCTAACCCTAACCCTAACCCTAACCCTAACCCTAACCCTAACCCTAACCCTAACCCTAACCCTAACCCTAACCCTAACCCTAACCCTAACCCTAACCCTAACCCT